>NW_017306395.1:790216-804185 GCF_000935625.1 Nanorana parkeri
GTGCAATTATCTGTTTTAGGTGATTTCAGCCTAAATGGTCTATCCCATTTCTGCAAAACCCCTCAATGAGTGCCGACACAGCCACCTTCGTAGTGTGGTTCTGCCAAGTATTGACTTGGGGGGTGTATACTTATGCCACCACACAACTCTTTTCTTTTGTTTCTTTTAAGTGTATGTATAACCAAAAAGTGTTGTTTTTAGTTTTACATTAGGTAGGGGAGAGATAAAACCGCTGCCAGCCAATCTTATGCTGTTTGTGTTGGATTGGGGAAACTTCCCTTTACTTCCTGCCCTAGAGAAGCAACAGGAAGTTAGAGGAAATCTCCCAAATTAAGGGAAAGTCCCCCTTTAGATCGTTTTCCCTGAAACAAGTATCCCCCATTAGAAGACTCTCGCTTACCTCAGTTTTAGGGATAACTAGCAGGGTTATTCACAAAAGGGTGAAGTTTGTAGAAGGCAGGAGAAGTGAACAATCTAGGACAGGGGTGCCCATTAGGTAGATCGCGATCTACCAGTAGATCGCAAAGCGAACACTGGTAGATCGCGATCGGCTCACTGACCTGTGTCCTGTCCTCTCGTGGTGCTCGTGTGGCTGAATGTGTCAGACACCGCAGACGGGAAGGAGAGAGGAGAGGAGACTTGTTAAGCTGCTGCAGTAGAGGTAAGAAAAGACGGACAGGAGAGAGACAGCAGAAAAAGTGAGAGAAGAGACAGCAGAGAGAGAGAAGAAAGACAGCAGAGAAAGTGAGAGAAGAGACAGCAGATAGAAACAGGGGAGAGAGGAGAGAGCGCGAGGAGAGGGCCGGTTCACACCACAAAGTCTGCGTTCCAGAGTGTTCGGCCTCTAGAACGCATTGGAACGCAAGCTGGCTGGCTCCCTGCGTTCAGGGGCGGGAGGGGGCATGGCGGTGCATTGAAGTCAATGGCACCGCAGCCACGCCCCCAGTGTGATCGACCGCACCCAGAAAGCAGGCACATTAATGCCTGCGTTCCGGTCTAGCACGATCTGCAAAAATATGCACTACTGTGCCTGCATTCCTGGTGCGGCGATTGCACTGGGGACGTGGCTGTGGTGCCATTAACTTCAATGCACTGCCACGCCCCCGCCCCTGAATGCAAGTGTTTTTTCATTGGTAGATCTCATCATTTGAAAAGTAGATCTCCAGACGAAAAATTGTGGGCGCCCCTGATCTAGGACAACATAGCTGATTTGGAAAAATTCGCCAATTCAGCTCACTTTCCAGTTCAGCTATGTTGTCCTAGATTGTTCACTTCTCCTGCCTTCTCCAAACTCTTCACCATTTTGTGAATAACCCTGTAAAATTTTGGATTACTTACCCACACCATCTAAAAATATGTTTTGCCTAGAGGCACACTTTAATTCACAAGTGCATTACCCTTGCTGCTGAAGATATTGCCTGTAGCTTTGGGCCCCCTAACCCTGGAGTCTGTCCCTTCCTTGTGACATTATGCCAACACCGTTAGAGGTAGGATGTTATGCACAAGACTCTAGCCCTGTCTGGAGGACCATGAAGGAAAACACAGGTGCTTAGTTATGAAGGGGGGCACCCTACCATGTTACACTCCTTCCCAATAGCAACAGACCAGCAGCAGAAATATCCACTCACCTCCTCAGTAACTTCATTGCCTTAGCATTTTACCTGTCAATTTATTGTTATATAGCCTAATGCCATAGTATTATTTTCTGGTAGCATGCAACCCCCTTGGTAAATTATTCCCTCCTCTCTTTTCAGTATTTTACACTCCCTCCCAAAGGAAACAACATCCCAACCTTTGTCAATGGAGCAATGTGGAATAAGGGGGGATAATTTGCTAAGGGAGGGGGGTGGAGAGCGCTGTTGGGGTGAAAAGGGCAGAAGCGATATGGGGGGGTAAAGTACTACAATAGAGAGAAAATGCCTCTTGGTGGTAACATGCAACTGAAAAAGGTGTTTGTCAAGTTATTGCTAAACATGGGCTGAGCACCTAAAAACACTGACCACAAAAGGTTTATTTCCTGAGCTGAAATATCATGCGCTGTATAGTTGTGATATGTTTTTGCAGGAAGATGCAATGTGCTGTTGTAGTTTCAATATTCTCTTTCTTCATCATATAATGTGCCATTGCGGTGCAATACAATTTGATATTGCTGGTTAATAGAAATTGCTGTTAATGGATGATATAATGTACTCTTGTGGTGTGATATAATTAACTGTTACTGGAAAATAAAATGTGCTATTGTGGCACGACAGGCTCCTACAGCCAGTGATAACATTTCCTGTTAGGGCATGAAACAGTATAATGCTCTGTTTGGTGATATAATTTGTTGTACAAGTTGAATGTGGAATGTTATGGCATGACACAAAGACTCAAATCACTGAGAAAGTCAAGTTAGTTTTAACTCTATTAATTATTATATTTAATGATAATTTTCTCCTCAAAAAGTTCAGTTCACAAACATAAATTACTTAGGGGTCTATTCACAAAGCTGCCGAAGGATCTGGCCGTTGCTTCGGCCGATCCTTCGGCTAGCTTCGGCACCAGGACCCCTTCGGTTCAGGAGAACCAGAAATCCTTAATATTACCTGTGAAATGGACATTTAAAGGGCAACTTCACGTTTTATTTGCTGGCTAAGTTGATCTTCCTAGCCAGGGCAGCAAAATTGTAAACCTTGCAAACAGTTTTCTTTACCCATTTTGTTCCCTTAAAGGGCAATATATACAACTCGGATGATGTCCAGAGATTAAAGGGGAACAAATCTGTGATGTTAAGACTTCCTGATGTTGCTGGAGTTCCTTTCTTGATGTTGCAAAACAAGAGCCTCTCTAGCTACCTAGGCAGCATCTTTTTGTTAGCCCTCTAGGGGGGTGTCACGGAGCCGGCCCCTAGAGCAGGGCTGGGGAGGAAAAGCAGGAGGGACAAACCTTTATTTTACACTATCACCGCCCAATTCCAAATTATGAAATGGAGCTGATAATGTAACTCAGGGTTATGACTTTCGGGTGAATGCTGGGTCACCTGGGTCATTAACTCTACCAGACCTGCTTGTGTTTATCAACTTGTCCACTGGTGACAGATGAATGCCTGGTGACATGCCTTTAATTAGAGACAGCTATAAAAGGTTTAGAGGTGATTTGGGACTCTCACTAGTGCTGGGGCAATAAAGATCACAGGCCAGATAAGCAGATCTCTTTTCTTGAAATGTGGAGGGGCCTGGCAAATGAATAAATGAAGGCATGCATTTGCTCTGAACTGGGGGACAAGAGAATGCTATATTTAATATTAATCAACTCAAACCCCATACCATCCACCAACTCCCTATGTCTCTGCTGTATCCCATAGGGACATAGGGGCTGGCAGGAAAAAACAGAGGGTACATCAGGGGACCAGACATCCACACACCCGGAAGTGTCTTAGGCTGGCCATACACCTATAGATTTTCGATCGGAAATTTTTGTTCCTGCCAAGAACCCTCGTTCGATTCTAGTCCAAATAGCCCATAAAGCACAGACAAATGTCGATTTCGATAATTGTTCCTTAGAAATACTAACTTTTGTTTATCGATGGAACAAATCTTTGTTTGCACATGTGCAGTGTTCTTGCATCAATTTTTTTCATTTTAAAACGCCACTAATCCATCAATTTCCATTCGAATCTAAAAAAAAATTTCCAGCCTCACCCTTTGAGAAAAATCGAGCACGTTTACGAGCACGTTTACCGTAAAAAAAATCATCGGTGTCCCATCAACTGTTCGATTTTCATTCAAAAGACAATTCGCGGAAGAGCATCAAAGAGTGTATGGGCACCTTTAGATGTAAAGAGGCAGCTGCTCTGCAAGTGAGTGAAGATTGCAGGAGTTTCTGCAAAACAGGACAGTTCTTCTTTTGCAGATAGTGATTCATGATATTTTTTAACTCATTGATAGAGTCTCTTTAAACCTTCACAGGGTCTTGGTGGCTTTCAGTGCACCCAACTAACAATATTCAAATTCTGATTGCTGCCATGAAGGAACCAAAGATCAATGGGTGTTTATGCCATCTTAGACAGCTTATCACCAAAACAAGTGACCCCACTACAACACTACCCCTGATTCCTGTTCTGGTGACAACTCAAAATTGTTTTTTTTTCTCTTAATTTTATTCCTGATAAATCGAGAGAGTAAACACCAGGATAAATCGAAGAGAGTAAATCTCCCCAGCGGAAAAATAATAAAACAGCATTGAAAACCTGATGGATTCTAACCTTTCCCCATTCTATTTAAAACTAAAACATTAAAGGGAAGTTATAATGGTCCTTTGTCAATTGTATTTTTTTATGAGCTTGTGAACTGATTCTGTAATGATATGTAAATAACTATGTTTTCTAATAAGCCCAACTGTGCCATTACGCTTTATGTGTTTTTTCCCTTTAAGTAGACACAGAGGACATTACCTGCCTGTACATTCTGGGAGCCTCTGTGCAAACATTACTGACTGGCGGCTTGAAATGAGCTATGTGTTCGGAAGGAATGGGAAAAGTCTGCTGACTGCATCTCGGAGGAGGAATGTCAGACGAAAGGCTCCTCAGCATATACAGAAATTCTTTCCATAGTTGCTCCACCATAAAAAACAGCCCATGTTTTCAGGGACAAGGCCCATATCTGATTTGATATTTCTTTTAAATAGTTGCTCGCATTGCAGACACCAAGATTCCAACTTTTTGACCTTTTTATAGTGAACCTGTCCCTCGGCGTGCGCAGCCTACTGCATTAGGGTGTGCACACAAAAGTACAAACACACACGTGTATGTATATATATATATATATACAGTAGAAATATATAATACATATATACACAGACCTGGGGCATCCCGGATTCCCATCTCTTCAACTGTCCCTTACCGTTTCCAGCAGGGGTGCAGTAATGAAGCAGGGGGCCTTGGCAGGTGGTCACCCTCCCAGCTTTCTGATTGGAAGGGAAGCCGCAGCCATGCTCCCATACAGCTTCCCATGCACCGAGGACTGCGGCTGTTATGTGAGGAATGTAAGTAGCAAGTGCTGCTACGCTTTGTATCACTAAGCCAGTCATAGAGTGATCTTTGTGATCTCTCCCCTGGCTCAGTGACTAAAAACACAGAGCCCGCTGTTGCGGTTTCCGTGTTGTGGTCGGGGTGATTAGGGTGTGCCCAGGCACACCTGGCACTCCCCCTGCGCACGCCTATGCTTACGGCTAAGGAGGACAGTCGTATTTTCAGCAGGTCAGCAGATTCCAGTTAAATTCAAAGGAGTATTGTAGATAACAGTTCAGTGGCTGCATTTGACATTATTTGCGTTGTGTTGCTTCAGAGGCAGAATGTTCTAATGAGGTGCGCTGCAGGTGAAGCAAGTTAAATGCATCATTTTTTTGTAAGTGGAAAAGGCTGTGTATGACAAGAGCGCCCATCTACATGAGCCCATATTGTGAGCGTTTAAGCCCTGATGAAGGAGTATTGTTTCACCCCACCCCCCCAAATGCATTGCCTGCCATTATTGTCCTCTTGTTGTCAGTGGAACAAAATAAATACTTTTTGGACTCCCAAGAACGTCTGTTTGGTGCTCCTGTGCTTTCTTTACCAGACACTTCTCAGCTTGGGTTGCCCCCTGTCTCCTTCATGAAATCATGCGGCTTCTTTAAGGACCTTCCTCTAATCATTTTGGGTTCTGTATAAAACACCTCACTCCCACTGAATTATGTTAGCCAAATAACCAAAAAACAGATATCATGGGAGTCAGGGTATACAATGGTAGCCATCTTCTAAATCGCTAGGGTCTGTGAATGTGGAAAAGGGATAAATGGGGCAAGCCTCTGCACACATGCAAATCTTAGTAGCACAATGAAATTAGAATCTTCTGCAACTCTTTGTTTGCCTCATACTGTTTTCCATGTTACCTACAACACAAGTTTATTGTAGCAATTAGAGCACACAATCATTATGACATACTGCACAAATTAGAAAAATCCAACCCATCTACTCCCTGCTGTGAGGTATCAACTCAGCACTGATCTGAACACAATCATCTCCAAAAAAGGCTGCCACTAACTTTTTTGAGAATGGACAATGCTCAGGTCCCCGTTGAAGATGCAAACTGATTCAGCTCAGCACAAGGGTAGTCAAGCTGTGTTTTCTATGCGGGAAAGCATAGCCTATTGGCACCACTCTCATCATGGAAAAGTAGTAGTGATTAATCTCTTCCATAGACTTGAATACTATAAAGAGATTATTAAGAGAGGCTGTTGATGGTGATTTTTTCCCCATTTTAGGTTTATACCCCAAAAAATAATCTACAGAAAATAATCTTTCAACAAGTACCTCAGAATTTTCTGGATAGTTTGAACCAGTAATTAATTCTGTAACCAATTTTTAGTAGACAAAGTTCAGACACTGAAAATGATATGTGTGGCCATGTCGTAAGAGGAATTTGTAGATAAGAAAAAAGAGGTAACAAAACTGTGCCCAATAAGTACACCCCCTAACCCCAATAAAGGGTATCTATGGTACTGAATTTCCATTCAGTTCTCTCTCACTCCTAATAACCATGCAAACTAAGTGTAATAACCCTAAGGGACAGCACCGGCCCCTTGGGTTATTGCACCCTACTTTTAATGGGTATCTATGGTCAAAAATGAAAATGCCCATAAGTTCTATCCCACTCCTAATAACCATATCCATCTAGAAGTTTGTAAACTTACTTATTGAAGATGCCCATGGGATGTACTTCCTCAATGCACTGTGAAAATGTACTTCCTTCTGTCACCACTCTCACAGGGCCTGCCTTCTGAACTTCAACTCAACATCTGAACAATGTAACATCACCATTGCTTGCTGGAAGCAATGCATTATGGGATATGCAGTCTTGGGAAATCCAGATTGCATCACATAAAGCAGCAGGGAAAGGGATGAACACCACACTTGGAATCCAGGAAATTGCTGACGATAATGGGCAGACAGAAGGCAGCACTCACTACATAAAAGGTATTTTTTCAAGTTAGCTTTGATTGCATTATGAAAAACAACTCTTGTATGTATTCCTATTACAATGCTGGTGTTATAATAGGATAGTATATGCTGGGACTTTAGAACTCCTTTATGGATCATCCAATATACACCATATAGCACACAGCATAAGGGGAAAGAAATCTGTAAAACAACAAATGAACAATGTGTGGTTTCTCCTTTATTTCCAGGCCCACGCATAACAAAAGTGAATGTTAGTTCTGTCTTGTCTGCAAAGCTACTCCTCATCCACACAATATGGCTGATTAGGTAAGATCTCATGAACTGAATAGTCAGCTTATATGATGCAATGTAACCTTTACTGGTTGCCAGTATGGACAAAGACAATATGAATGTGGGAGGAGCAGGTACTGTGTGATCTTCCATGAACGCAGCAGGTAATACTGTTTGCTGGTGCCATTTATCAAGTTTCCCAGCTAGTTATTTTAACACAATATCCTACTTAAAAAAAACAAAAAAAAAATTGGCGATCCTTAAAGTGACTATTACTTTTTTTTAAAAAGAAAAAGGGATGATAACAGTTATAAAGTGCAGACACCTGGATGCAGCATTCAGTATCCCCTACTCTTCCTGAATGCCGGGGAATCGTGATCAAGCAAAACTTCAACACTTTCTGGTAGTGCTGATGGGTGCCGGCTCTATCATGCCCTTTATACATCACAATTATAAGCCACCTCACTGACCAATAGAAAAGTGTGGAACCATGCAATCAGAACAGCCCAGTAGTAAGTGGGTGCAAGAGACTGAAAACGACTGCAAGTACCATACGAAGCCAGCCTGGAAACGGTTACTTAAAAACTCAAATGGCAGATTCCAGATTGCGATCCTTCAAGGTTCCCTTTTGAGTACCAAATTGCATGCCAGTTGCACATTTCAGCTTGTCATCACCAGAGGTTAGCACCTGTGGGGTCATAGTAATACCTGCAGTGGACCACTTACAGGCTTTGGCAATGACAACCCCCAACACACATGTAAAAATGTGAATGCTCAGCTAAGAGACAGAGTTGAGACCCTCTAAAGAATTGTAAGCTTAGAGAATGGCATTCTAAATCTGGACATACAATGTAAGACTTTTCACGCTCAGCCCCATCCAACTCTAACTGCCTCTCCCATCCAGGGATAAACAGCGTGAATCATGGGCTCTCCCCTGGCACCCACGACTGTCAGATTACATGACTGGCAGCAGCCACTGTTCACCCAGCTCCTTCGACAAAACCTGACTGCAAAAATGATTTTTGTTGAGATGCGTGATACCGTCAGGGCCTCCCCATGGATCAAATTTTTGAAACTTTGCTGGAAACAGACAAAATTAATCTCTGTATATGGCCAGCTATAGATATCATGGTGATGCAGCTGCTCTGTGTAGGGAATACAAAAATATAGAAAGCATTTTACATTTTTGGCAGCGGTCATAGCACCTGCTTAAAAACCTTTCCACCTTGATAGTCTCCAGAAATATTATTTCAAATATGAAATGCTCAGTTGGGCAATTCTCCCTGATGGCTGCTCCGGTCTTCTGTGGAAGTGTAAGTATGTTTAATCCTCTACACAGACCACTGAAGATTTATAGGGCACCAAAGACTTGTTGTAATCCTATTACAATCATAGACTGTCTCAGTGTATTTGGTAGCGGCAGACTGTGCAGAGGTTAGCTTAGGAGAGGGAATATACCTCTGCGTGGACTGGCGCTGCCAAGTGCCAGGTGGGTGGAAAAATCTCGGCTCATCATACTACAAGATAAACGCAGCATAAAGAGAACTCATTGAGTTCATATAAACTCAGGAATGAGATGTTGAATATAAATTGACTTTGCCAACAAGGTCTAGAGGAAAGAGTTCACTGGGGTAACAAGAGCAGTCTGTGAGCAATCGTATGTTTGTATAGGAAACCGTTACGAAGGAAAAGACTCAAAAGCGGTATGCACATGCAATGGTAACAGAGACTTGTGATAACTTGCAAGTACCTGTCACTGCTTAATCCACGGAAGAAAAGAAAATGCCCGTTTAAGTGGTAAAATGGTGGTTAAAAAGCACAAGTGAAAATATTTGTATTTACCTATCAATGCCATTTATTAATATGCACACAAATGGTCTTTCAGGCTGCTATTGCTTAAGGGCTTGTTCACACCAAATGCAGACCACGTAGTGCAGTGGGTTGTGTTGTGTTTTTGCCGCCTTTTTGATGCGTTCCGGGCCGGTTTTTTTTAGTTTAGAATGGGCTTTCGGTTGCGTTTTTGATGCGTTCCAGAGCAGGTAAAATAGGGCTTGCTGCAGTTTTTTTACATGCTCTGGAACAGAACACTGCGGTGTGAACTAGAGTCCAAAATACAATTGGAATACATTGGATGTAGTTTTGATCCAAAACTGCTGTAACTGCTCTGCTCTGCTCCTGGAACGCGCTTGGTGTGAACAAGGCCTAACTCTTCTGCTGAAGATGCAAGCTGTCTTTCTGCCATTGCAAGCTTTTGGGTTGAAAATATTAACAGACTAAAATAAAGGGAACTGCCATATCTATGTCGTAATAAAGTAAGGTTGAAGCTTCTTCCAAATATTTAGAGATTGTTAGTTAAGTTCCTGAATTATTCACTCTTTGATATGAAGTCTTTGATATATGTCTGCGCCCAGAATGTATGTATGAGTGTTTATATTCTTGTATATGGAAATAAAAATATATTAAACCAGAAAATATTCACAGACCTGGAACAAGTATGAAGAACAGGAGTTCTGATTTTCCCTGACCTAAGGGGTCAGTCCACCCAAAAGTGATATTTCACCAGAACTTTAGATCCCAGGTCCATACACCAGCTTTGACAGACATTGTAAGGTCCCTTTCACATGGACACCTTCAGTTCCGATCAGCAGGGGACCCGTGCATGGATCCCCTGCTGATCGGAGCAGTTTGGGACGCATGTCACTATTGTGACATACGTGTCCATCCAATTTTTTCCAATTGCATCGCACCAAGCAGCAGGGAAAGAGATGCAAAGCACACTGGGTATCCAGGACGTTGTTGAAGGTGATGAGCAGACAAGGCAGCACTCATTACATACCACAGGGTCTTAATTTCAAGTAAGCTTTGATTGCGCTATTAAAAACAACTCTAGTATGTATTCCTATTACAATGCTGATGTTATAACAGGAGCGTGGATGTTGGGACTTTACAACTCCTGTAAGGAATGGCAAGTGACATGTGATTAGCAGCTACAGGTTACCGTACACCAGTCTATTCAACGGAGGTGATTTACTAAAGCATGTCCACTTAGCAAAGGGGATTTTCACTGAGCTTAGTGAATAAAGGGAAGCTGTGCTAGTATACGATACCATAAATGACCCATCTCCGGCACAGCAGGGGTTAACCAGCACTGTGCCATCTGATTGGTATTCTCTTGCAGTGCCATCTGGAGAAAATGGATATTACACTTTCATGTTCCTGTTTCCTCATATCAGAGGCAGAACAGATCGAATTGTATTAGCCGCCCCTGTGTTCATTATTTCGCTATTACCCCGAGACAAGGCCAGGGCTGTAAATTAAAAAAATCAGATGACCAGATGTCTGTTATAAGTGTGATAATAAGCGGAGACATTTATCCCTCACACCTAGCAGCCCCCTTAGTAATTGGAATAGACTGGGGATGGAAATCAGAAAAATCAGAACCCGGAAATAAAATATTTCATTTCAGCCCAATGCGGGCGTCATGGGACTTTTTAGGCTTTCGTCTTTTTCATGATTACAGTCTTCTATTTCCTTGGTAGCTCAGGAGCAGTCCCTTCCCATGTCTGCTTCTCCTTGTCTTAGATTGCTCTAATTTTTGCTTTATAATTTTAATAAAATGGAACATAGGACAGGTTGAGTCAGTTGATGTGGACACAGTTCACACGTAAAGGGGCCACCAGCCAGTATCTACCCAGAATATGAATGATGTCATTACGCATGCGTGGCCAGCTGATTGACACCTGCCAGCGGCCATCTTGGTGATGGACGCCGGTACAGAGAGGAGGAGAAGTTCACCTGACGGGATGAGGTATGCCGCCGTGTCCCCGCCTCTCTCCTAACACTGTCGGGCTCTCGGTCCTATGGAGCCACCCTTGGGTGTGCTAGTAAGCTGTGTGTCTCCACAAACATACAGGGACGACAAGGCAAGCCAATCCTTCCCACTCCCCCCCTTCTCCAAATGAGTACGTGGAGAGCTCCTGGAGACTTCTCTGTCCCTTGTGATCTTGTACGGTACAGGAAGTTCAGGGAAGCTGAGCTGAGAGAGTTGGAGCCGTCCTGAAACATGATGACTGTACGTATTTGGGCAAAAATGTCAAGAAATACTTTGATGGGCAATGTATATCTGTTTGATCTGGACTCATTCTTGAAAAATGTTTTAAGAGAGATTATTACTACTTTAAGGATTGCAGGATCAAGGACAAGGCCTTGCAAGGATTTTTGTGTACACAGGCGAAGGTGCATTTTTCTCCCCCTCTCCCCCTCCCCGGCACCCTCAGGTGGCTGCCTATACAGCCTTACGCTAGCACTGACTAGCGTGTAGTGACCCCCATCATATGTACACAGAAAGCATATAATGACCCCCATCAAATGTACACAGAAAGCATGTAATTACTCCCATCATATATACAAGGAAAACAGTATGTATGTACACAGAATGTACACATGAAAGCATGTAGTGACCCCTCATCGTATGTACACAGAAAGCATGTAATTACTCCCATCATATATACAAGGAAAACAGTATGTATGTACACAGAATGTACACATGAAAGCATGTAGTGACCCCTCATCGTATGTACACAGAAAGCATGTAATTACTCCCATCATATATACAAGGAAAACAGTATGTATGTACACAGAATGTACACATGAAAGCATGTAGTGACCCCTCATCGTATGTACACAGAAAGCATGTAGTGACCCCATCATATGTACACGGAAAGCATGTAGTGACCCCTCAAGGTATGTAAACAGAAAGCATGTAGTGACCCCCATCATATGTACACAGCAGCACATAGCAATCCAAACATATACATGTAGCATGCAGTAACCCCTCTCAGAAATCAGCAAGTAGCATGTAGTGACCCCTCTCTTTGGACATTCAGTGTTCCCTAAGACACCCATGCAGCATGTAGCAGTCAGTACAGACATGCAGGGCCTCCCCATCAGACACCCACCGTTCATGCTGCTTCAATCCAGGCTGTAGTCCCCTCACCCGGCAGGCTCCGTCTCCCCCATCAGGTGCAAAGGCCAGTGAACGTTGGGTCTAGGTCACATAGCAGAGCCATACATAGCACAGAGGGGGAGGGCATCCACCCAGCTCTTCGCTCCGTGTCACCTGCTCTGCGCTATGTTCATCCAGCACTCTGCTGTCAGTGCTGAGATGCAGGGACAGTGCCAGCAGTTTTGCAGCGCTGGCCCTGTTCAAGAGGCAGCTGCTTTGGGCCCCACAACAATGACTGGGCCCTGGGCAGCTGCCCCTTTTGCCCCGTGTTAAAGACAGCCCTGGGTAGGGGGGCTGAAGAAGTAATGTTTACAATAATGAACCCTGTCTGTAAGGTGCTGGCAGATCTTCATTATCAGTTGTAAACTAGATCTGAACACTGTCTGTGCTAACAAAGGGTTAAAGATCTCAAGGTTCGGGTGGTACATTGCACTTTTCCTTACTCTGTCCCCACTTTGTCCCTCTAATTGCAATTGAAATGGTTCAGAATGGCTTGCAGTCCTATGTATCATCCTGCTTCCTTCCTTTCTAGATACAACTAAAAGGGTAAGGGAAAAACAAATGTAATTATGTTCATTATGTAAATACACATCATTCTCAAATTTGACTGTAAAAAATGTGACCTTGTTTAGCACTTCTGCCAGGAAACACAGAGGGTCCCCGGTTCAAATCCCAGCCAGGTCACTATCCACAAGGAGTTTGTATGTTCTCCCTGTGCTTGTGTGGTTTCCTCCCACACCTCAAAGTCCTGTTGAAATTGGCCCTTGTATGTGAGATAGGGACCTTAGAGTGTAAGCTCCTTGAGGGCAGGGATTCATGTGAATGTGCACTATGTAAAGCGCTGTGTAAATTGTCGGTGCTATATAAATACCTGTAATAAGATACAAGTCTTCAGCAGCAGCAGAGCACTCTTTGAGTTCATAGCATGCCATAGTGATCATGCAGGGATACATTCTTTCTAAGTCAATGTACCTAAGCTTCACCATGACATAACTATTTACAGACATCCCTATAAATCCAGTGACCTCATATATATTACATTAGGGACTCTGAGTGCCAAAGCAATCAAGCACAACAGATCACAGTCACACTATTTACCAATCTGAAAACCATTTCCAGGGACATGGTTTTTCTAACTCAATGAACCTAAGCTTCACCATGACATTCCTAGATACAGACATCATTATAAATCCAGTGACATCATATTACACTGGGGACTCTTTGAATTCATAGCATGCCAAAGCGATCAAGCACAACAGATCACACTGTTACCAATCTTCGCCAATCATTTCCAGGGACATGTTCTTCTAAGTCAATGCACCTAAGCTCCACCATGACATTCCTAGATACAGACATCATTATAAATCCAGTGACATCATACAGTATATATTACATTGAATGTACCTAAGCTTCACCAAGACATTCCTATTTACAGACATCATTATAAATCCAGTTATATTAAATATATAACATTGGGGACTCTTGAGTTTATTGCATGCCAAAGTGATCAAGCACAACAGATCACTCTGTTACCAATCTGAAAACCAGTTCCAGGGACACGTTCTTTCTAAATCAATGTATCTAAGCTCCACCATGACATTCCTATATACAGACATCCCTATAAAGCCAGTGACAATATATTTATAGATATATATCTATATACATATATAGATATATATCTATATATCTATATATATATATACACACACACACACACA
>NW_017306395.1:804229-808110 GCF_000935625.1 Nanorana parkeri
TATATATATATATATATATATGTATATTACATTAAGTGTACCTAAGCTTCACCATGACATTCCAATATACAGACATCATTATAAATCCAGTGACATCATATATACTACATTGATTGTATCTAAGCTCCACCATGACATTCCTCTTGGCAGACATTCCTATAAATCCAGTGGCATCATATGAAGTCTTGCTGTTCAGTAACATCAGGCTGTGAAAAAAGCTGAAGCTTCCATGCAGGAAAATAGCATTGTATCAATCAAATCCAGGGACTTGATTTCCAGGAACAGTTCTGAGATATAGTTGCAATAATGGAAATCATGTAACATCCATGTGATCTACATGACACCTGAATGAATGGGGTGCCCCCTGTGTGTGATCACAGTGTCATCGTGTTACTATTTGTATACAAATTGAATCTAGCAGCAATCTAGATTCTTGTATTCTAGCGCCATGCATGTGAGTGATCATGCCCACTGACACTGCATTCAAAGCATGCCTATGCCTCCAGCAAGTTGTGAGTGATGAGTATCATGCAGCATACAAGTTACCTGTGCATGGGCTCCATGCCTTCTCAGTCTATCTCCCTGTGCAGCCAGCATGCCCACCCCGGGTATTGGCAGAGGAGAGTGGAGTGCCCAGGCAGGTAGCATCCCTGGGAGGATCCTGCATCTGTCTGTCTACTAGAGAGACGGCTGGGGCTGCTTGCTGGAGAATAGCAGGACACGCCCCCAAACGTCACCCTGGCCCGGCCCACCGAATTACAACTACCGTAATGCATGTAGTAGAAGCTCAGAGGATGAGGACCAGTGATGCTATAGGGCAGCATCGTGATGCAGGGATCCAGCAGCAATCCAGGTATGAAGATGGAGAATGTTGAAAGGTAAATATTATCCAAATACATCCTCAGAGTGTTGGCTAAAAAAAATTAAAATAAACATTAGTGGAAAAATAACAATATTTTTGCAAATGTTGTCTAAATACAAGAGGAATGTTTATTCTTACCTGAATCTTGCTGTGGTTTGAGTATTCTTCCAGATCTGCACAGCAATCCAGTGTGAAAACTTTGGCTAGGTTCACACAGGTGCAAAGGGGTGGAAAAAATGGCGGTAGAGCCACGTTTTTACCGCCTCCGAAGCCCACATACACACTAAGATGGTAGCCGCTTGGGGTCATCAACATTGCTGCGGCCGCGATGCTTTGCTATACAACGTGACAGTTTTATTTCGGTATGTCTTTTTTGCCTGGCTGCAACCATCTTCAAATCGTGACCATGGAAGTCAATGTTCACTATAACTGTGTGCCAACCGCTGGTGTGCAGACACGGTTTGGTATTTTAATGTCAAATCACATTTAGGATAAAAAAAGGAAATGCCGATCTGATGACCCTGAGGGGGGCAATAAAACTCTGAAGGAGGTATTGCCTCTGTGCAGGATCTTCCTGTAATAAAGACTAGTCACTGCCGCTCTCTCGCCTTGTGCATGGTGACTGGTTTTGTATCCGCCCCAGACTGTAGTGGGTGGGGCCTGCTGGGTCCCTCCCACAGCTCTGCTCTCTGCACAGGCTATGTACAGCACAGTTAGGGCGGCATCTCATTGGGTCACATGGGGGGGGTGGCCAGTGTGCCATCTGCCCCCCTTCCATCCTCTCCTGCTAACTTTGATCCAGGGTCTACTCGCTCCTCCTATACCTAACTATTAGACATTAATAACAGTGATGGACCAATTAGTGCGGAAGGACGCAGCACTCAAAGAGGAGATGGGATTTGTATTTTGGTGTGCCCTGAGTTTTACTGCTCCCTGGTCATTCAGTATAATAAATGTATATATGTAAATCTATGTGACACATTAATATTTAAAGAAGAACTCCGGGTAGCCCCACTGCAAGGGTTAATAAAACATTTTTACCCAGGATTCTTTAATATTGAGCAGCCCACAGTACCCCTATACAAATACTTCAGTCCTTTTTTTTTCAGAAGGCAGGAATGCCAAATTGCCAGTACCAGCATGTTCCTGAATCCCTGGCATATATATGACATTTACCTTGCATTATAAATACAAGAAAATATTTTTTTTACATGCACTCTGGTTGTCAGGCACAATACACAGTTTTCTTTCAGCCACTTTTCCATCCATGTTGCGTTGGAAGGACTGCATCATTGATTGTGCATTCTTGCTGTGTGCGTCTCTCTACGTGTCCTGTGTAAGAAGGAGACACAGCTCTCTAAGCAGCCAAAACCTGCTGACCAGCAGCTGTAAGACTCTGCCTGAGAATTCCTTTATGCAAAATCAGCACAACTTCATCACTAGGTACACGGAAAGCATTAGTAAAACAGATTTTCCTTTTTATGGGTTCTCTAGAAAACTTTATTGCTTGTTCCTATGGAACCTTTTTTTTGTAGCTTTGTTTCTATATTGTTCCATTGTTTAAAGATGAAATACAAGGAAGAAAAAGGCATTGGTGTAGGTTCCTTGGGTTGTCACATGTAGGGTTGCCACCTGTCCAGGATTTACCCGGGCAGTCCAGGTTTTAAATGCTGTGTTCGGGTTTCATGGCAGCAGAAACCGGGACACAGGATGTCAGGCAGACAGGGGCAACCAAAATTAAGATAGGGGCTACTGGCCCACAAATGAAAATAGTTTTAAATGCTGATATTTAGATATGAATCGGTGGCGCTATTTACATATGAATAAGCCGTGACTCATTCACCCAGAAAAATGTCCACGCGTCGCTAGAGTGTTCGGGTTTCGCTTGAAGAAAAGGTGGCAACCCTACTCACATGATGGAAAAGTTACATTCTGTCCAACATTTCTCTGTTAATTCTACCTATCATCATGCCTAGTAGTGCCTAGATATACTGTACATGAAGACTCTAGGCATGGCTATGATACTTTGTTGTGGATGCGCAACAAGTTTACAATGTTTATATTACTGAAAGCTGATGAGCTGTTTAAGTGTTCCTTTGTTTGAAGGTGGAATACAAGGAAGACACTGGTGTAGGTTCCTTGGGTTGTCACACGATGGAAAGGTTATGTTCTGTCCAGTATTTCTCTGTTGAATCTACCTATTAAAATACCTTTCAGTAATATGGACATTCTAAACATGTTTCTCAGCCTAAGCAAAGGAGCATAGCAGTGCATAGAGCCTTGGTTATCAACTCGTGGGTCGTGACCCAAAAGTGGGTTGCGACCCCATGTTCAGTGGGTCGCTGCATGTCTTCCAATTCTCTATGTGAGAGGATCCTCAGCCTCCCCCTAGCGCAGCACTGTCAGTTCTCGTGCCAAGCAGACCTTCAGAATTTGCTGCTCAGCGTCGAGTGTCAGCTTGAGGTGGGATAGGATGTGGCTATGGCCGCGAGGGAGCCCCAAGGGAGCTCCAGCTATACGTGCATTACTTACAGCACCCTCATGTGTCCTGTACCAGAGTAACGCACTGTACCACAAAATCACACCTACTGTGCGTTCTGGGGTGGGAGGTATGTTGCGTTGCTATTCATTTGAATGGTACCCCAAACGCCCCTTCCACCCACAGTTTGATCGCCTGGACTAGAACGTGCGGTACCGCAATGCTGTGTGTTCCATTCAGGCCCGGCGCTACCGCAGGGCAAGTCAGGCGGCCGCCTTATGGCGCTGCAGGGTGAGGGCGGAAAAAACAGCGCATTTTGACAAGTAATGTACTTGTCAAAATGCCCCGATGTTTGTGCTATGTTTTTATTTTTATTTTTTTCACATACCTTCGGTGCGGGAGAGCAGCGGCGCGGGAGAGCAGCGGCGAGTCAGCGCCGGTCCAGTGGGAGGAGCTCCAAATGGGGTCCTAATTTAGCTGGCCGGCGACTGCCAGAGGATTCCGACACGCGCGGCACCTCAGGCAGTCGGCGGCCAGCTA
>NW_017306395.1:809505-848804 GCF_000935625.1 Nanorana parkeri
AGCACCGGCCCTGGTTCCATTGCAGTGCGACATGGGTTGCCACCTAATGACCAAGGACAAATGTGGGTCCTGAGGTTACACAGGTTGAGAACCACTGGTCTAGAGTCTTCATGTATTTCTAGGCATGCTAGCTATGATGATAGATATATTCAACAGGGAAATGCTGGACAGAATGTAACTTTTCCATCATGTGACACCCCAAGGAACTTACACCAGCGTCATCTATTCTTCCTTATATTTCACCTTCAAGCAAGAGAACAACTAAGCAACCCATCATCTTTCACTAATATGAACATTCTTAACATTTTGCTCAGCCACAACAAAGGAACTTATCAGTGCCCAGATATACATGAAGTCTTCTTCTAGATTGATCTGATGATTAGTAAAATACTGCACAGATTGCAACATTTCTGTGATGCGACACCCCAAGGAACCTACATGTGTTGTCTTCATTGAAGACACCTCATCTTCTCGCATCCTTATTTCAACTCCGTTCCTAAAAAAAAAAAAAAGCTTTATTTTACACCAATGTTCTTATTTAATAAAATAGGGTAAAGAACAAATTCAGATTGCAGTACTCATAGCAACCAATTAACATTCATTTTCTACAGGTAAGGTTAACTTATAACCCCTAGGCCTTGTTCACACCAAGCGCAGAGCAGGTGCAGAGCAGAGCAGTTGCAGACCGGATCAAAACTGCGTCCAATGTATTCCAATGGTATTTTCTGCTCCAGTTCACATCGCAGCCTCAATCACTCACCCCCCGGCACACCCCGTCTATTTCAAATTACAAAAGCCAATATCAGGCTGGCTATTGCACCCACCCACTGAACAGAGGAGCGGAACTGAGATGCAACTTTCTCTCAGGTCCGCTCCTCTGCTCAGTGGGTGGGTTTTCAATAGCCAGTCTGCTATTGGCTGTTTTAAATTAAATTACATCCACCTGTTACACCGGGCGCCTTTCCTGGTGCAAATAATCCTTTTATTTGTTTAGAAAGATTAAAAGTGATAAATGGTACTCACAAAAGAGGTGGATAAAAAGCGTGTTGGACATAAATTCCTAGCAGTCAGAGAAAACAATCCAAATATGCTGCTAGACCAGCATAAACAAGCTGACTCAGCTGAACGCGTTGTCAGGGAGTTTCCACTTCCTCAGAGCTCTTTATTTGTATTTTTTATGTTTCACACAGTGTAATCCCTCATCTGTAACGGGGCGGCCTGCCTGGAACACAAGATTCAATTTGTGAGTGTAAACTAAAAGTTTGTGGAGCCACGGACCACCAACAGAATTTCAGCTGATTCACTGGAATCGGCTGAAATTCCACCAGCATAGCCAGCTTCATTGTGGAGATGAAGTTTGCTGCATTACAACTAAAGCGCAATGTTTACACGCGTTCACATAATTTTTTGCATTTTTATAAATATAATGTTTCTAAATGTAAACGGCTCATAAAAGCCTCGCGGGCCAAATCAGATAGCAGGCTGCTAATCTCCTTACAGAAGCCTTGAACAGGAAGTGCTGTGATACACTCTCATGTGCTTCTGATATTAAACTGCGCTCCATTACATAATGTCAGCCCAGAGAAATCTAAAAGCTTTTTCCTGCTGCTGGCATTAAGCAGAGCCTCTCTAAAATGACTTTCCTTTTAGTCATGGATGATCATTATTTTTGATTGTAGATAATGCTTTTTATAGCAATTTTATCTAATTCTAGACATGTTAAAGGGCCAGACCACCCAAATGGGATATTTAGGTTAAGGGTGGACACTGAGGTAACAAGTGGAGAGCGCAGCGGCTTAGTGCTTAGCACTTCTACCTTGTAGCACTGGGATCCTTGGTTTGAATCCTGGTCAGGATGCTATCTGCCTGGAGTTTGCATGCTTTGGCTGTGCTTTTTTTGGCTTCCCCCAAGGTCATGCAACTTTCTTGTTTCTAAAGTCTCCCCAAGTTACAATAATCTGCTGGGTGACCCTTTAAGGGCATGTCATAGTAGCAATCCTGGATCTGGCGGTAGCTCACTAGCAACAGGATTACTAAGAGACCACAGGCCTCCTCCGATGACTGCTCCCTGCCTGGCAATTCATACCAAAAACCGAAGCCGCCCAGCTATAATGGGGGTTTTTAGGTACCATCAGAGCCATAAAACTCTATTTCCATTTAGATTTAAAACACCTAGACATAAAAATCCTGAATGTGCAAATGATTACACAGAACCCCCATATTAGATAATGTACTGCATCATTATAAAACATAATAGTCCATTGTATAACCTTTAAAATATGTTGGCAACTTCCACAATCTGATGATGCAGTAACTGGTGACAGGGCTGACATGTTTCACTAGTAGCTTCTTCAGGAGGTATTGTGGACCAACACAGAGGAGGACGGAAGAGGGTGAATACTCCTGCGCATTGGCTCCCCCCCAAAAGGGCCGTAGGAGAGGCAACCCAAGGCCCAAGGCAGGTAAGGCCACTGTTATGGGATGACTCCAGCTGCTTGGGGCCCCTGTGTAGCCTGAGTGTCAGCTTCTTTTGTAATCATTTTGGAGCAAGTGGGTATCCTATTTAGACATTCCGTAGGTATAAGTGAGTTGCCTCTTTACAGATTCTGTAGAAGTGAGTAGCCTCTTTAAAGATCCCATAGAAGTAAGTGAGTAGCCTCTTTACAGAGTCTGTAACAGTAAGTGAGTAGCCTCTGTAGAGATTCTGTAGGAGTACGTGAGTAGCCTCTTCAGAGCTTCTGTTGGCAGCAAGTTGCCTCCTGCAACAGAATTGGTAGTGTAACGTGGCCCTAAAAAAGCACCTAAACTGAGAGTTCTCTACAATTTTTACAAATTCCAATTTTGGATCTTTATTCAGTACATTTCAATTACAAAATCCCTCTTCCTACTTTCATGATATTATGTTTATTATCCCATAACAGGCTTTTAAAGCATTTATGCCTCTTTTTGCCAAAATCATAAATCTGGGAAACCAGCAGCATTCTAAGTAGTATTCACGTTCCTTTATGCCTTTGTAGGCTTTGGATAGTTTAAAAAAAAAATAAAAAACAATAAAAAATATATACCGTATATATATATATGTGCCAGACCCTCCATCACACTTGTTACTCTCCTCTTTTGACCCCATCACCACAGAGGAGGTTACAAAGCTTCTCTCTGACCACCTGACCACCTGCCCCCTGGACCCTGTTCCTTCACTGCTACTTCGGTCACCCTCATACTCTATCCTACACTCTCTTACTCACATTTTCAATCTCTCACTCTCTACTGGAATCTTTCCCAAAAAACCCTCAATGGACCCTACCGACCTCAATAATCTCAGACCAATCTCCTTACTCCCATTCACCTCCAAACTCCTAGAACGCCTCATCTACAGCCGCCTAAGTCGCCACCTCACTGATCACTACCTTCTTGACCCCTTACAATCTGGCTTTCGCCATCAACACTCCATTGAAACCGCCCTCCTAAAACTCACTAATGACCTACTCACTGCTAAAAACAAAGGCCACTATTCCCTACTTTTGCTATTAGACCTTTCTGCTGCTTTTGACACTGTTGACCACCTGTTCCTCCTCAAAAAACTCCAGTCACTTGGACTACAAGACTCTGCTCTCTCGTGGTTCTACTCCTACCTAAGCGCTCCTTTAGCGTCACCTACAATTCTAAATCCTCCCCTCCCCTTCCTCTTTCTGTAGGGGTCCCCCAAGGCTCTGTCCTTGGACCGCTTCTCTTCTCTATCTACACCTCCTTCCTTGGTCAGTTAATAACCACACATGGCTTCCAATACCATCTCTATGCCGATGACACTCAAATCTATCTTTCAACTCCACAACTCACCCCCTCAGTGTCCTCTCATGTCACTAATCTACTATCCGACAATTTGCGTCTGGATGTCGCAACACTTCTTAAAACTCAATCTCTCAAAAACTGAGCTCTTGATATTTCCTCCTGCCCGTGCACCTTCTCCCGTCTTTTCCCTTGAGATCGTTAACACAACTATCCAGCCCTCCCCTCATGCCAAGGTCCTAGGTGTCATCCTTGATCAGGGATCTATGATTCAGTGATTCACAATTATAAATGCTAAAGCATGAAAGTCAGGCAACCAGCATTTTCCATAGGAAAGGATGGCAGGGGAAGCTTCCATGTTTTTCCATTACAAGTTTGCTCTGAAATAACTATTGAGTTAAAATTTTTACTGTCGTCATGAAGTCCTGTCTACATTTGTTTATGATTATCTAAGGAATGTGCACACACACAGAACTCCGGGATCCTCATGTAAAGTTCTTAAAGGGGTTCTAAACCCTCCGGTTTTTTTGTTTATATCTACTGCTAGCATGCAGTAGATATAGGCAAGAAGTGTAAAAAAAAAAAAAAACCGCTTAAAATCATTTTAAACTTACCTCGTTATCGCCGCTTGTTCCCGCGCCGAGAATCAGGAACTGCTCGTACGGCTGCAAAGGATCTTGGGGCGGGCGAATGCGCAGTTCCGATTCTCGGCCGGGAGACAAGCAGCGACGCAAGGTAAGTCTATGGACGCGTGCACCCACCTGCAGACACCGCTGGATCGGAAAAACAGCCCCCAGGTTTGGTGGTAAATGGCAGTAAAAAATGCCCCGGGGTTGGTGATATCACTAGACCCAGGGCTTTTGATGAGTAATAGGAGGAGAAAGTAGTGGTGTCAGTGGAAGGAACAGTGCCCTATCCTTGGTATCAGTGGGTGAAACAGTGCCTCATCATTGGTGTTAGTGGGAAGAACTGAGCTCATCATTGGTATCAGTGGGAAGAATAATTGTCCATGAATGGCATCAGTGGGAGGGATAGTGCCTCTTCTCTGATGTCAGTCGGAGGAATTGTGCCCCATTGTTGGGGTCAATGGGAGTACTTTGTACCCTATTGTTGGGTCAGTGGGATGAATAGTGCTCCAAGGAACCACTACCATTCCCACCTGAAAATGCCAGTTTTCTGTCTGTCATGGTGATCCATGTCTTCAGTGCTAACCTGCAACAAGTATGCTGATCCTGGGTTTTGATTTATGTTTAACTCTGTAACCTGCAATTCTTCATCATCTTAATGCCTCAGAAAATATTAAAGCCAGGGACAGCCAGACAACTAGCATTGTCAGAATGGGTTCAGTAATGGAAGCCTTCACATTTTGATCAGTACAGGCTCTCTTTCATCGTACTGTATTTTTAGTACGGTTATCCTTTAAATGACCCAGGCTTTCCCCCATTGTTTTGCTAGCCTCTGCAGAAGTCCCCAGCCAGACTCTTCTTTGCAGAAGACTCTCCGTTCCTTCCAATAGAGAGGCCATCTTTTATGCTTCCCAGTCCCAACAGTGTAGAGGGAGTAGAGGGACAGGAGGGGTGTGGAATTCCTGTCTTCTGATGCCCTGGACATGCAGTTCCGGGTGCCAGGCGGGTAGTTGTTTTCTACATTTACCAAGCAGAGGTAAATGTACAGCGGTGAAGCCGCCACTTGTGTTGTTCAAGTGATCCTGGCGATGTTGCCGAGATCACTTGTATGCAGTCTGCAGGTCTGCCATTCTCCATGGAGGGGGGGTTGGCAGGTAGGGGGGCGCATTGAGGAACCTGGCCTTGTGGCCGCAGAGATAGTAAATCTGGCCCTGAGTCCACCATATTGCACCGTAAGCCTGAGAGAAACTGATTGCTATGGGTAACATTGACCATTTTGACCAATCTTTCTAGAGACACCTTAACATGAGAGGCCTCATGTGTTTATCGTTCCCCCATTCCAATAAAGACAATGGAGGGCAATGGGTTATCTGTCCAAACATAAGGAAACAAGACAATTAACAGAAACAGGGTGTCAGGCGCTATTAACTAAACACAGGCTTATATGGAAGCTGTTTAGGAATGAAGCAATTATTGTCATGTAGCTGATTACACTTACAATCCAGCTGTCAGTCTGATTTATCCTGCAGGGAAGAAAAAGCATCGACTCATCAAGTATTCAGGACACATCACATCTTCTTTCTTACCATTCTTCCCAGTGCAGACATCAGCACCTCTTCTTCCTTGATTATTCTGCTTTCCTGAAAAGGGAATATAGAAAGATTTTCAGTCCACAGAAATACGTTAAAGCTAAACTCCAGGCATGAAAACGTTCATTTAAATATATTCCTCAATAGCCACAAAGAATATAAACCCCCTTTGTGTGCACTGAATGCCTCTGCAAACCCAGTTTTACCCTATAAAAGTAGAAGACATCATCGCTGTGCTGTACATAGTCTGTGCAGAGAGCAGAGCTGTGGGAGGGACTCAGCAGACCACACCCACTACAGGCTGCCTGCTGAAAACTACAGGAGGGGGCGGTGACAAGACCAGTCATTCTGTACAAGTAGAGTGAGCAACAGTGACTGGCCTTTACACAAGAGCCACGTGTGGTCTTACCTGGTATGGTTTGTGCAGTAATCCAGTGTGAATTTTTCCCTGTGTATGGGAACTTTCTGTAATAAAGACCAGTCTCTGCTAATCTCTTTCCTTATGCAGGGTGACTGGTCTTGCCCAGTAGACATGTGCACCGGCAAAAAAATTGTTTTGTTTCGATTCGGATTTTGCGTTATTTCGTTTTTCAGCATTCGGGTCCGAAAGTCAATCGGTTTCGGGATTCGGACGAATCTCGTTAGCGGTGGTCTGTACGAATGTGCGGCTTCGTTTTGTTTCAGTTTCATGTGCGCTTCGTCCGTTCGTTTTTTTCACTTTGCTGCAACTAAAATTCGTCCACAAACGAAAATATGTACAGACTACCGCTAACGGAAATTCGGATTTATTTACATTCGTAATTTCTGTTATTGGGAAATTCGGATACATCCGACTCTCCGAATAACGAAAACTTGTCCGAAAAACAAATTTTTCCAAAACGAATCACACATGTCTATTGACCAGTTTCCTCCCGTAGTTTTCTGCAGGCAGTCTGTAGTGAGTGGGGTTTGCTCTCTGCACAGGCTACATACAGCACAGTGATGATGTCATTGCTGATTTTACAAGGTAACAACTAGGTCTGTAAAGGCATTTGGTGCACACACATTGGATTTATAGTCTTTGTGGCTATTGAGAAATATATTTAAACAACCATTTTTGTGTCTGGATTTAAGCTTCAAGTTTAAAAAAAAAACATAAATGGTCTACACAGTATATACTTAACGATCCAGTAGGGAGACAATAAAAATAACTTGGTGTTTCATAGAAGCTGTATGACTGCAGGAAATAGCCAGCATTGTTACCCAGCAGTGGTTTTCTAGGCTTCCTGCGTTCAAAAGATAGAATGTAACAACGTCTGGCAGCTGAGAGAACCACATAATGATCAGGTCTGCATTTGCTCTTCTCCGAGTCAGCATTCTCCATGTGCTCATTCACAACACAAGCAGATATGATGAAGTGAATGTGAGGTCATCGCCAGTTTCCAGGGAACATCCTGTATTTCTCAAGAAAAGAAACTTCCTGTAATCTGCATTTATCAGAACACAGAGAAGAGGGCATAACATTGCTGATACTTAAAGGATAACTATGGGGGTCAGGGCTTTTCCCCATAGTTCTCCTAAGGGTCACCGGAGAACACAAACTAGCGTCCTCCCGTGACCCAAAGCGCAGTATACCGCGAGCTGCAGCTCGCGGTATACTGGGATGCCCCAGCCGGAACAGATCCAGACATTGCTGAAGAGATCCACCCAGCTGCGTGATTGACAGCTGGCTCTGCCTATCCAAAGGCAGAGCCAGCTGTGCCCACCCACTCCCCCGTCTGTTCCGCCAGTCAGCGCTGGAGGATCGGACTCGGGAGGGGGGAATCCCTGCACGGAGCCGTGAGTTACAGTCACGGCTCTCAGCAGGGATAGATCTGAGCGAGCGACGGTATGTGTTCACTCACTTCCCGATCTACTGAGCCGACCTGTGACAGTTTCATTGTCACAGGTCGGCTCAGATTATGAGGCTGAGTGAAAATCACTTGCCTCATAATTCTCCTTTAAGTGTGGCAATGGTGAACTTTCTGGGTGTCCGGAAATTATTCAAAAAGTATCTACACACACAAGAACAAAAATGGAATATATTGCGGCTTACCAGCCCTCAGATGTAATGGCTTCATTAGTTACTGTTTTTCAATCTTTGGTCAGCAAGGCAATTAAAATGTCTTCTAAACCTTCTACAGTAAACTCTCAGTTATCCGGTATTCAACTAACCAGAACTCTCATCGAACCAGAAAAAAAAATCCCCTGTGTTGCTGATCTGCGGCATGTATTATCCTGGAAATGAGGGTGTGTCTATTTGTCATAATTTGCTTTTGATTACAATTACATTACATTTCAATAGTAATATTATTATTAAATACAGGATTTATAGAGCGCCAACAGTTTGTGCAGCGCTTTACAATATAAGGAAGACATCAATCACAATACAATTCAAGACAAGATGGTAAGGAGGGCCCTGCCCCTGAGGGCTTACAATCTAAAAGGGAGGGGCCAGTGATGAGGAGGTAGCTGTGTGGGAATAAATTATTTGAGACTATGAAGTCAATACCGAGTTTATGTTAGTATGGGGTATATAATTAGTTAGACCTATTTTTAATAGTAACTCTCAAGCAACCAGAAACTACATTTATCCAGAATCTACCAATCCCTATGGATGTCGGATAACGGATGAGTTTACTGTATATTGGTCAGTGTGGTCACATTGCTGTGCTGACCAGGGAGCACTCTGACTAAAGGTTGTGCTGACAAATTCAAATTTCTTCTGAGCCTTCTCTCCTCTGGAGCAGCATCTTGGAAGAAAGAAGAGAGTCTCATTGGTCAGAGTGGTCACATGGCTGCACTGACCTATAAGAACCTCTTCTGAGCCTTCTCTCTTCCAGGACAGTGTTCAGGAAGAAAGAAGAGATTCTAATGGGTCAGGGCAGTCACATGGCTGTGCTGAACAATGAGAATCTCTTCTAAAGCCTTTTCCTCCCAGGGACGGTGTCCAGGAAGAAAGAAGAGATTCTATTGGTCAGCGCGGTCA
Organism: Nanorana parkeri; assembly: GCF_000935625.1. Lineage (NCBI taxonomy): Eukaryota > Metazoa > Chordata > Amphibia > Anura > Dicroglossidae > Nanorana > Nanorana parkeri. The sequence continues at coordinate 818,514 of NW_017306395.1, forward strand.
CTGTCTGCACTGACGAAGGACCATTCTGAACAATGAAGATTTATTCTAAACCTTCTCCCCTCCAGGGCAGCGTCTGGAAAGAAAGAAGAGAGGTTCATTGGTCAGAGTGGTCACATGGCTGCACTGACCTATGAGAACCTCTTCTGAGCCTTCTCTCCTCCAGGACAGTGTTCAGGAAGAAAAGATTCCCATTAATCAGAGCAGTCACGTGGCTGTGCTGACCAATGATAATCTCTTCTAAAGCCTTATCCTCGTAGGGACGGTGTCCAGGAAGAAAGAAGAGATTCTCATTGGTCAGCGCCGACATGTGTCTGCGCTGACCAAGGACCACTCTGACCAATGGTCGTGCTGACCCTTGAGAATTTCTTCTGAGCCTTCTCTTGTCCAGGACAGCATAGGGGAAGAAAGAAGAGATTCTCATTGGTCAGATCAGTCATGTGGCTGTGCTGACCAATGACAACTTATTCTGAACATTCTCTCCTCAGGGATGGCGTCCTGGAAGAAAGAAGAAATTCTAATTGGTCAGCACATTGCTTTGCTGTCCAAGGACCACTCTGACAAATGGCCAGGCTGACCAATGAAAATCTCCTCTGAGCCTTCTCTCCTCAGGGACACGATTGCATAAGAAAGAAGAGATTCTTGTTGGTCAGTGCAGTCGCATGGTCAATGACCACCTGCCATTATAAGCATTATGTTGCTACACAGCGTTAGTGAAGTCTTCAAGTGTCGGGCCATTAAGGTGGCTGGCGTGGGCAACCAGAGATAGTCATCATTACAGATACGAGCAGCAGGAACCAGGTGGTGAGGAGGGTTTGGGAACTAACCCTTCATGAAAGCCTTGCAGCAGGGGAGGATAAGCACTTTCAGCTTAACCAACTTTTTTCTTTTAAGGTTTTCTTTTTCCCCCACATGTTGTGGGCAGCGCCTTCTGCTGGTATTTAGCCAGACAGCAGGAGCCTGCACAGATACAGGATTTCAAGCACGATCAGTGATTTATTATCTGTGCAGCCATAAAGTGATGAAACAGAAGTGCCAGTTGGAGCAGAGTCAGTGCACAAAAATGTACACAAAGCCGGAGCAGATTATAAAATATGCAGATAGAAGGAAATGCTTTATTCATTACTCGGCTGTGTGCCAACTCTGCCCTGTCATCAGGTTCACACTTGCAAATTTGGCAGATTTGCAAAATTGGCACTCACTAATTGCTCGGTGATACTCATGCGAACATCTGTGGGTGGAAAGTGCAATACAAAGGAAACAGATTGTGTCCAGGGGCGATCGTCTGCGGGTAATCAAATTATGTCCGATTACATCGAAACGGGCGTGGCTGCTGTCAGCTGTCATTGCTTTGTATAGTGCCTCCTGCCCACAGCTGTTCACATGGGTCCCACAGAGCAATTCGTAAGGTTCACCCAATGGGCCCCAGTCATAAGTGTTAAAGGGACCTAGTCAGCCCCAGTCATAAGTGTTAAAGGGACCTAAAGGAGAAGCTTTTAAGAAATGTAAATAAATGATAGCAGAACATCATCTGAGTGACAGCATTGTGTCTTCCCAAGGCTGCTGATTACATCCAAGATGGCCAGTCTTGGGCCTCTTTAATGTTAGCAATATTTACAGGAGATTAAATGCACAATGTAATTTTATATATAATTGTATCGGAAGATCGTTGCTGATATTAATAGTATGGGGTCAGAGTCTTTTTAAGGCTCTTTAGAAACAGGATTATTTGTATTGATAATAAGTAGTTGGTTCATTTCCAAGATTTAACCTGATCGTTCGGCTATTCACTTCAGGCTGGTACGGCTGAAAATCAGCCGTACATCGGATGGCTTCGGGTCGGCCGAACATGCTCCGCATGTTCGGTCGACCCAAAGTGCAGGAGTTCGACTCAGCCGATCCAACATCTGGATCGGCAAAGCCGAACCTCCAGCAGGCTACTCGCTGCTGTTCGGTCTATTCTTATAGATGCCGAACAGCAGTGAGTGAATAGCCGAATGCCGCTGAGCGGTATTCGGCTCGGCTGTTCTGCTCGGTCCCTAAAATATATATTTCTTTTCTATTCTAACACGGCTCCGTGTCAGAATAAAGAACAAAAAAAGAAAAAGCAGTGTTTCTCTCCTGGGCGGCCGGGAGCGGGAGACTCCCGGAGCGCCCGGGAGAGTTTGCTGTCTGGAGATCAGTGTCCCTGGTTAACAGGTAACCAGGGATGCTGATCTCTCTGCAAGTGACCGGAGCCAGCCATAACATCACGGCTGGCTCCGCCCAGCTGTCAGAAGCAGGCTGTCGGCTGGCCAGCTTCGGCTTTCAGCGCGGCTCAGTTCGGGAGCTGTACGGGCTATTGTGAATAGCTCGTACAGCAGCCCCTTCGGTTCTTCTGAACCGTAGGGGTCCTGGGGCCGAAACTACGGCTAGATCCTTCAGCTGCTTCGTGAATAGACCCCATAGTCTGGATGGGAGCATATGCTGCTCTAAAATCTAGCTATATCTGTCAACATTGATGGAGCCTTTCCATACACACTATTGCACCCCCATACCATCAGAGATGTAGGCTTTTGAACTGAGTGCTGATGAGCCAGAAGGTCCCTCTCTCCTCTTTAGTGCAGAGGACAAGGCGCACATGGTTGCCAAAAAGAAAGTCAGTTTGATGTGTCTGACCACAGAACAGTTTTAGTGAGCTTTGGCCCAGAGAAGACGGCAGCATTTCTGGATCATGTTCAGATATGGCTTATTCTTTGCATGATCACGCTATAACTAGCATTTTTGGATGGCATGGCAAACTGTGTTCACAGACAGTGATTTTTTTTTTGGAAGCATTCCTGAGCCCAGTGACGTCCATCACAGAATAATGACCGTCTGAGGGACCGGAGATCACAGGCATCCAATATTGCGTTTTGGCCTTGTCCATTGCACGCAGATATTTCTGGAATCTTTTGATATTATGTACTGTAGATGATGATATATTTAATGGCTTTGCAATTTAAGTTGAGAAACATGCCAAAATTGTTCGACCAGTTGTAGACACAGATTGGTGAACCTCTGCCTCTCTAAAATGCTCTTTTTATACTGAATCATGTTACTGACCTGTTGCCAAATAACCTAATTCGCTGCAAAATGTTCTTCCTTGTTAGTACCACTTACTTTGCCAGCTTTTTGTTGCCCTATCCCAACTTTTTTGAGACAGAGTGTTGCTGCCAATTTCAATGTTAAACAATTATTTTTCTTAAAATTATCCATTTTCTCAATTTAAACACGTGATACGTTTCCTATTGTGACTAAAATTTGGGTTTATGAGCTTCGCAAATTATTGCATTCTGTGTTTTTTTATGTAGATTTTACACATCATCCCAACTTTATTTGGAATTAGTGTTGTATATTTCAGTCACTATCTTTTAGTGGCTTCACGGCTAGGAGACTTTCCAGACTGTGGGAGTTGTGACCTCTATAGGCTACAGTCAGGCCAGATCAGTAACCGAAATGCTGCTTTTGGATCATTTTCAGTAACAGGCAGAACCTTCTTATATCAGAACAGTACAACATAATGTTAAGATCTACATTGCTCTTGGACCAATAATGACACTCATATGAAATGTATTCTACAGAGTTTAAATTGCATTATGAAATTGGAAGAGCTGCAGCTGAGAAGAAAAATTATGAGGCAGCTTATAGTGCAAGACACTGAGCGCTACTTATCTTCCTGCACTGGCAGCATCTGTTATAAAATGCTTTAATATTTAACTTGTGTTACATACTATGTAGTATCACACTGGATCTGCCGGCACCTTCAAAAAGTGCTGCATAGCATATCTTCATATGGCGCTAGTCATTCGCAGGAGACACTGTACACTACATTGTCAATTCAAAAGAACATAAGAGATGCAGCATTTTCATTAGCATGGGGTATTTGATAAATGTAACATTCACATAATTTCAGTAAAGGATTTATCACACAGATGTGTTGCATTTAGGATAATTTGGTCTGTCCCCTTCCTACACTTCACCATTGGTCCTGGAATCTGCCAATCACATTGAGGGGCAAGAGGTAGGCAGAGGGTCTCAGCAAAGAGCACGGCAGGTGCAGGGTTGCAGGAGATTTTTCAGCAGGCGCTGTAAAGACGCCGCAACACACAGGAAGGCTACCAGGACTTTTGCTGGAGACCTCGGCAGCCTTCCTGTGAAAAGCGGCGTCTTTACAGCGCCAGCTTCCACTTAAAAATGCAGAGATCAGCGCTTAATATCAGGGCACTCACAAGTACTAAATGAAAATACCCAGCATCTGTGCATCCCTAGATGTAGTTTTAGAGAAAGTTAAGACAAGTTTACAAACTGGTTATTTCTAGAGCGGCACCAAAATTGAAGCTCCAGACCTAAACGAAAACTGAATTTATTTTTCTAACCTTTTTAAAAATTGTATTCTTCACTTTACTGTTGGGGGCTCTGGGGAAATATTCGGGGGTCTAAGCAGACTCCTGATATTTCCCTTTTACAATAGAAAAAGATTAAGACAGAATCCTTAAGTCTATAGGCTTCCTTTTCATTACAGGAGCTGCAGAAAAAGATTGAGTGCTCCTGTCCATTCATAAACTGTGTATTGAAGAGTTACGATGGCCACAATCATGAATAAAAAAACAGGAAGTGTTGTAGAGCACTTCCTGTTCATTCATAATTGGGGACACTAAATAATTGAGGTCATGGTATGTTTACTAACACTCAGTAATCAGATGACTGCTTGTAAGCTGCTCTCAATCCTGACTCACTGTCACAGGAGGCTGAGCACACGGTGTAAGAGGAGACCTTAGCCTCTGCCACAGCTCCATATCCTGACTCCTTCAGTTGCCAGGAGGTGGCTGTACTGGTGGCGCAGGAAGGAGAGCTCAGTCTCCTTTGACACAGTCAACTCCTCCCTGCACCACTGGCTCATCCTCCTGAGGTGACAGCTGTCTTCCCTGCTCTCCATCCTGATCTGCCTGTCACAGGAGGCAGAGCGGGACTGACCGCAATCTCCTCCCTGCTTGGCCTGTTGACAGTTTCTCTCCCCCCTGCTGGGTGCTGCTTTGTGTCAGGACACAGAGCAGCGCCCAGAGGGGAGGAGAAAAAAACCTAGGGATGCAAAGCATTTTCCGCCAAAAACCTTGTACTTGTCAGCATTTTGCCCAAATTATCCTTTTCGGCCGATGTGTTTCAGTGGCCGAAATTTTGGTGCATCCCTTGTTATGCCATATTAATTTATATATTTATAGACCCGACATTGAAAGAAAAACAATTATATTAAGTATAACAGACCGTTATGGGTAAGCATAGGAGGGTCAGGAGCCTGGAGTTATGTTTTAAGAATATTATAGGCTTTATTTACTACAATGTAAATAAAAATAGGGATCCCATGTGGAGACATCTTTTAAAATTTTTGTATGTCAAAGTGTGCACATCTTGGTATACCAAGTTTAGTTTTTTTTTTCTTTTACATTGAAACATGTAAGCAACACAAGCAAGAACAAGCCATGTTTATTCACATTTTACATAAAGCAAACTATAAACTCTAGAAATATGAAATATTAAATAACTGTTACTTTTATAAACACTACATTATATACAGCACGTTGTACTGCAGATGGATACTACATAGCATACATGTAACTTCCTTAAACACATTTCCAGCACCAGAACTACTGGTAATCTGGACCATATTCCAATCCTTTATACCTTCAGTCTACTGCCCATCTGTGTGCAGCAGTGACTACCAGATCACTGCCCATGGGATCAGTAGAGAGCAGACAAGTGTCCATTGGACCAATTCTAAAAGCACTCTAAACACTTAGAGTTTCCAGTCAGTGAGCCAAGACATGAGAAAGCAGAATTAAACTTTTATGCCTCCATAAAGACTGCTCAAAATGAAAGCAAGGTCTTGTGGATAATTTCAGTGCACTCCTGAATCTCTTCTTCATTGATGGTCAGTGGTGGTGCCAGTCTGATGATGTCTCCATGTGTGGGTTTGGCCAAGAGTCCATTATCACGGAGTCGGAGGCACACCTTCCAGGCATCGCAGTCTGAAAAGGTAATGCAAGTTTAGTTTTACAGCACTGCATGACTACACATACATCTACAAGCCTCCTCAAAACCTCACAGAAATGCCAAAATGCAATATGAAAACCTTTCAAATTTTAAAACTATGCTTCTACTTTACAAATATATTGGACGATGGGGGAAACACCGTTTTTTAAAGAATTGAAGGTGTTCCTAGAATATGACCAACATCAGATTTTGAGTTAGACACAACAAACCTATGAACTCCAGCACAGGGATTCCTGATCAAAGGCAGGAGTAGAATAAAAAAAAAAACTCGGAGGAAACCATTCAAACACTGGACATGGTTTCATTACTTCTTGATACTAAAACAATTGTCACAGCAACAATGTATAGCAAGAAAACTCATACTCATTTGAGTACTTCCTATAGGTATATGGTAATAACTGAACTAGACAGAGGTTGTTCTCAAATCTGCACAGATGTTACCAGCTTGGTAAACACTAAAAAACAGAATCAGATTATTTTAAGAGACGAAAACCGGGGTAACCAGTTTTAGCATCAGTATGGCAATTTATAGGGCTGGGAGGGACAGCATCCTTTTATAGGGACCATTATGACAATCTAAAACGTGTTTACCTTTTGTTTGTTTGATGACAATGGCATTAAGCAGACCCTTTCCTCTGACAGCGGTCACTATGTCTGATGGTGCCTTCATAAGCTCTGCTCTCAGCAGTTCTCCCATCAATCTGGCATTCTCTGACAACTTCTCCTCCTCAATCACCTGTAAAAAATGAAGCATTGCATTACCTCATCCAACCAGATCTCCAATTTGGTGAACACCAACAGCAAGCACATATAATTTTTGTATAAAATTCCAGCAAAACAAGTATAGGCTCAGTACTTGCCTCCAGAGCAGCAATTGCCACACGGCAAGCTAATGGATTGCCACCATAGGTGGATCCATGTTCTCCTGGCTTGATTGTGAGCATCACCTCATCGTCACAAAGAACAGCAGAAACCTGATGAGAACGAAAATTATAGTGCAAATTAGAATATAATGATAGGTAGATTTTACATGCCTCATGATCAAAGATGTTGCCTTTAGGACCAAGCAAAAATAAAAATGCAATGACGCATCAGAACACTGGGGAGGAATATCATAGCAATTGCGACAGTTGTTGCCTCTTAGATCATTTTTCTTTATGTGCAAATCTGTTTAGCCGCAACTTTTAACATGTGCGCCTGTTTTGATCAGAGATTGCATGTATTTTGTGCCTGTTTACATCTGCACTTGTCCTGCGGCTGTCTGAAACTTGAGCATCACCCAACAAAACAATCGCTACTTAAGTCCCCATGACCACTTCAAGCAGCGACAGTTAAGCTTCTTGCCTGGAGTTACAAGTCTTCATTGCGGGAGTCTATTTAATCTCATTTATGAACAGCATTACACTAGCAACATAAATCTGGCATAAATATATCCTTTGCAACCATATGAGAGTTCAAACACCTGCAATTGCTATGATAAATTCCCCCCTGGGAGTTTGTCTTGACAGTCACTTTTCAAGCTGTTCAAAACTAATTCTGGAATGCAGGCCAAAATGACCTGCTCAGAAGCATAATTTACTAGAATGGCTTCTCGCTGCACTGCACATGTCCAACCTGTAATTGCAACCTTTATTATGGCAACAGATCTTGGCACACAAGCATGGTTCCAGAACAAGATGCTCCACAACTTTACTGGTGTATTCTGGATGTACACACGGTGAAATCACTGCAAAATGTCCAAGAACGCCAACCCTGTTATGCCACCAGTGATTATCTACAATGCCCAAGTCAAATAAAGGGGTGAAAATGGCTATCCATTGTCCATAGCCAGAAAATGATGGCAATCGTGGTGGTGCTAGGATTAGTAGGTTCAAAGATTTTTGGAAACTTTGAGAAAATCTTGTTCACATGGATTTAGGTTGCCGACATGGACATGTTCTGGGGACATGCATAGCCTCTTAGGGCTGTACAATAAAAAAAACCCGAACAAGGAAGGATAGAGTCGCTGGCTTTTCAGCCACAAACTGATCTTTTGTGCCAGCATTCCCCATAACTAAGATATGGGCTGTTTTCAGAGCTGATGCCCTCACAGGGTTTGGGGAGCTTTAATGACAGTAGTCTAAAGTTGGAATGGGAGAGCCAGAGATCCTTGCAGCAGTCAAAAAGTTGTGGATACTGTGTATAGGTCCAAAGAGCAACTTTTGTTGCCCAAGCCTTAAAAAGGACTCATGATGGTTCTTTATAGTCTGCTCCCTGGTTTAAACAAAAATATACATAAATATACCCCATAATAGTGAATCAATATTTTAATTGTTCAAAGATTAGAGAATTCAGTTGCTATACGATACTTCATAGTGCATCAAGTTACAAGTACTTACCGGATACACTCCTCCTGACAAAGCTTTTCCAAGGATCACAATATCTGGATGAACATTCTCATAGTCTACGGCAAGCATCTTCCCAGTTCTGGCCAATCCAGTCTGCACCTCATCAGCAATGAGCAGCACCTGGAGAGATTAAGGATGGTATGAAATCACATGTGGCATGTTGAGAACAGTTTCTTCACCCACAGGTCCTCCCACTTACATTATGCGCTGAGCACAGCTGTCTCACACCAGTCATGTAACCTTCATCAGGAACAATGACACCAGCCTCACCCTGAATAGGTTCAACCATGAAAGCTGCCACATTGGGGTCCTGCAGAGCTCGCTAAAGAGGGGAAATAATACAACATTAATCATTTATTGAAACATTAATGTAATCTAATAATTAATTTGGATACTTAGACCCTACAACTCACTGGTTATATGGCCGGTAGGACTCCAGGCAAACAAATGCCTCTACTCAACCCAGCCATGCATTCATTAAATAAGGTGATTTAATTGTATTTTACATGCACCTAGCATTAGCATCAGCGTCTTGATATTGGGCTCCTGTAGAGGAGAATTCTGAACCAATCTATAGCTTTTCATAGTTCAGCATGTCGAACACTGAGAATTCTGACAGGCGGGAGAGTAGAGAAATGACCATGTGCTGCTGCTCTTTCACTGACCAACCACAAGTTGGTAGTGGGACCTGTACTAGGATGTACTGCTAAGCTGCAGTGCAGGTTGCAGACATGACCAGGAGCAACTTTGCTGTGTGCCTGGGATTATAACCCTGGATACATAACATTTACAAAAATTTTGACAAGAAACGGCATTCATGTGCACTTTTACCTCTGTGTAGGTTTCAATTTTAACCCAAGAACTCTGGGAAAATGTACAAACATCTTATGTACATGTCAATAAAAATATATCTGGGTAATTTTTCAAACCCTGCTGTGTTAAAATTCCTAGAATCCTACAATTTCAATTCCCGCCATCCCCAGCTGAAGTTCATTTTATTTCAAGATGATAATGTGCATTACCAAGCTTTTCCAATACATACATACATACATACATTACACACACATACTTCAGAAACCATCAAAGGCTCCATGCACAAAGCTTTAATTCCAGGGGAAGGATCTTTTTTTTTAGCCGTGTGACTTGTTATTGGACACAAGATCTTTATTCTCATGTGTTAGTATTGTGACTTGGGACAGAAGTCTGTTCTCATCAGGAAGGAACAAAACGAGAAGCATCAAGAATAGAATTTTGTGGACAACATAACAGGAAGCATTTACCGTGACAACCAATAACTTGCTTGATTTTTTTTATAACTAGCACAGTATTTGGAGTGCAAAATACACTCAGGAGACCAGTGACCAGAACATTACAAGCAGGATTTATATCTAAATTGGTATACGCACACACTAGGGGCAGAATGACGCATCACTTTCATTAACGTGTCCTTTATGCTATTGACATGACACTGCAGCTCTAACAAGTCTGCATGGAATAACAGAGCTGAAGGGTGGATATAAAAAGCAAATGAACCTCAAAAATCTTCTGACAAATGTGATACAGTAAAGGGCAGGACATCAGCTTGTATCTATAGCCTTTATCCTGTTCCTTTAGGCTGTCGAGCATTTTCATTTGCTCCCACTGCTTGCCAACAATTTTCTTCTATAGAAAATTGCTTACAGCTCCTTTACAGCAATGGATGAAATTGTAAATGATGCTCATTGGACACTGGTTACATTTAGAGGAATGTAGAGAAGACAACACAAAGCTAAGGAATTCATTGCTCCAATGCATGAATGCAAAAAAAACAAAAAAAAAACACAAACCAAAACAGAAAAACAAAACCACACAAACAAAAAGACGACTAGTTAGAACCCCTCAACTTTTCATGGCCATCTACAAGATACACCCTAGTGACTGCTGTTACTAGGGCAGAAACTGTCAGTCATACAGAAGGAGGAAAAATCTTCCAATGGGGATACCTATTCCATCCAATTCAAAAACTACATGAGCCCAACCAATAGAGGGCACCACATCCCAGTAAACTGGATACATTCTGAAAAAGACACTAGTTCCAGTGATAACAATAGTGAGTGGGAATCTCACTGACAATTAAGTATGTGATAGAAATTGAAGTCAGATTTCTCCAGCGGGACCACCAACTAGTAAAACATGATAGAGCTTCCAACCTTTCCCCCACTATCCAAAAATCAACAAAAATTGTTTTATCTGGAGTCCCACTTTAAGTGCCATGTTCTGACAGGTTAGGCACATGTCATCTAGGTATGAAAGAAAAAAACAGCTGTTCAATAAACCCAACACTGCATGCGATTCCACCATACCATGCATCGGTTTGTGCATCGCATGGTGTGACCAACATCTTATTGATCATTCCCAACCTACAAAGATTGGTTTGGAAGCTCTAACCTGGCAGAAATTAAGGAGATGTAAACCTGCACTCCCAACAAAGAGAAGATAATGGGTGCTTACCTCAAGGGCAGGAAGGTCATTATATGGAATTACTTTAAATCCAGGCATAAATGGTCCAAAGCCCTCATAGCTGGATGGGTCTGTGGAGGACGATATAGCAGACATGGTCCTGCCCCAGAAGTTGCCAGCTGAAAGAATGAATATAGATTGTTAAAACCAAAAAAGCCAAATTTTCTGCATAATGTTTTTTTAGCATACCAATTTGGGGTTTCCATGATATAAAAATGTGTATGCAGAATCAAGCATTTTTTGAGCCCATTGAACAGATGTGGCCCCCAATTTTATGTAGGTAAAGGTACAACTGTCAAAACTGAACGTTGCAATACCAACAGGAAGCACAGCTTGCTTGTTGTAGTGCATCAACTTGTACATCCAGGCATTGTTGTAGTGCACCAGTCTTGATTACAACCTGCCTTGGGAGTTTGAGCCTGACTGCTAATATATCAAGACCTCAAGATGTACAACAGATTTAAAGTGAATTTTCAATTTTGCAGCCAAAACTGGACCACCAACTATTTTATATTTGTTATCCATTCGTTCACATAAAATGTTAAATTGCTGCCAACATTTTACTTGCTCTTTTCTGAAACCTTCAAAAGCTTGACACTGTGTGCATCGAAAAGCCCCAATCCCATCATGCAAACTTCCTTCCACATCCAGCGAGTTTGTTTACATGCCAGGACTAGTACAGCAAATTATCTACTTCTGGGCCACTTGGATATATAAGGGCTGTAGGTTGTCACCATCTCCCACTCCTCCTGGCCATTCAGAATATGAAGCCTGGGGTTGTGTGTTTTGCAGATGGCCAGGAGAGGGAGGCAGAGACACAGCAGCAGCACTTAATACATCAGTCCTGCAGCACTTGCCCACAAGCGGCCTGGAAATCCAGTGGGAGCTGTAAAAATCCCGGTATATAAACAAGCAGATTTGCTGGCTATAGAAGAGAACCTGAATGACAGGAGGTGGCTTTTGCAGAAACAGGATGTGCAACGGCTTTAACCCTGGAAAGTATTGTGTGGCATTGGGCTTTAAAGCATCTCTAGGCAAAATCTTTAGTTTTTAACAAAGTAGGGAAGGGTTAAACTATCTTTTTTTCGGGTTTTGTGTCCTTTGGGGAGAGTCACTTCTTATTTGTCAATGAGAAAAGACAGTGAAGGAAAGTCGTCCCCAGAACAAGTGGTAAGGGGAAGTCTTCCAATGGGGACACCTATTCCAGGGATAACCGTTTAGTTCTTCTCACTTTGGGAGACTTCCTATACGTTCCTGTTGGGTCTCTGGGGCAGGAAGTGAAGCAAACGTTTTTCAATGGCACACAGACAATAAAAACTAACCTGCTGGGTTTTAAAATTTTCCTACTCTACCCAAAACAATTGTTTCTTGAATTTTGCTGCCTTTCATACACTAAGCATTGCTCTTATAAGGCAGTGGCAAGCCTTCACAATAAGGCTCTACGGTATTACTGGGGTTCACCCCATACCTGACTAAGAACGTTAATCCACCAAGGATTTAGAAAAGGAGTGGCTTTTTGATACCCTCCCTCGGCCTTTATGTAAAATATTAAAACTAGGATTACTAATAGTCATATGGATTAGTCTGTGTGAGTAACTATAACCAGCACAATTAGCCCTGGAGGTTTCAGAAGAAAAAAAGGTGAGAGTTGTACAAGTAAAGCTCATTACAGATATCCATCTATATTATACATATGGGCACGGATAACTTTCTTTCAGTTCCCCTGACGGGGACATGAACATTTCTGGCAAGATCAGATATTTTTTGTACTCTCTGAAAATATTCTTAGATGCGGTGGCTGCACTAGTTTTTCCGGCCAAGAACTGGTGAGCTGCAAAATATTACATTTGTGTTCTTGGGTTTAGTTATCCTTTAGTCTCGGGATGCCCTCTGGGGGGTGACATGTACCTAGTAAGTGGTTGGGGGCTGCATCATGAAATACAATTGCAAAGTATACACTCTTGCAACTTACCTGCAAATATAATCTGAGCCTTGTACTTGGGAACTCCTTTCACAGTGTAGGCCCACTTCCGGGCCAATTTGCAGGCAGTTTCGCCACCTTCAACACCTAAATGAAATCATGAACAAGCTGCATCACATTCTGTACAGTCAACCAATACATTCCATTTGGCAACGTCACCCGTCTCTTCACCCCACTGCACTGAAAATGTGACAGGGAGATTCAAGCCTGCCATTGACCACTGCCCCCAAGCAACTGCTTAATGTTTAAGACTGCTAGTGACCACTGCCCAAACACCCCCCTCCAAGCAATGGCTCAAGGTTCAAGCCTGCCATTGACCACTGACCCGCAAGCAACAGCTCAGCATTCTAGCCTCTAATTGACCACTGCCCCCCAAGCAACAGTTCAACGTTCGATACTGCTATTGACCACTGCCCACTCCCCAAGCAATGGTCAAGGTTCAAGCCTGCTATTGAACACTGGCTTCCAAACAACGGCTCAATGTACCAGCCTGTCATTGACCACTACCACTACCCCCCGCCAAGCAATGGCTCAAGGTTTAAGCCCACTATTGACCACGGACCCCCCAAGCAATGGCTCAATGTTTGAGCCTGCTATTGACCACTGCCCCCCAAGCAACAGCTGAATGCACAATACAGAAACATAACAGATTCAAGTTCTAGCACATACCTGTATTCATGGGGAGAATTTTGTTGTAGTTGAATAATTTTGTTATGTACTCTTCATATTCCCCAAGGACATCATTGTAGAAAGCCCTAGATGTAAGAGTCAGTTTATCCGCTTGGGATTTCAAAGCGTTAACAATCTTGGGATGGCAGTGTCCCTGGTTCACAGCGCTGTATGCACTTAGGAAGTCAAAATATCTCCGGCCTTCTACATCCCAAACATACACACCTAGAATGAAAAAGCATGGGTTTCAATATGGGAATATGTACGGTTACCCAAATGGCACAAATCAACAACAAATAGTCTACATATATCCAAAGTAGATATTTGTTACCAAAACTGTACTGTGTATAGCAACCAATATGCATCAGAAAGAAAAGATTAGCTGCAATGAAAACAGGTCATTTCAGGCACTGCTGAACGAGACTATCCCCCATGAAGTATGATGGAAACAAATAAGGATGGGTAAAACCATGCAACCTCGACAATATACCAATGTTATTTTTCTGCCTCTATTCACTGGGTGATACTTCTGCAGATTATTTATAAGACCCCTATGTGTTACACCCCCCCATGCTTTCCCCACAGATCTGTAGCTGTAAACTGCTGCCCCCAGACTTATAGCCATAACCTGCATCTGGATTTAATAGTGAGGGGGTTTCCCCATGGATTCTATTAGCCTAACACACTGTACTGCAACAGTGAGAAGCCAGAGGCTACTGAATTATTGTGTAAAGAAGCTGTAGATCTGTTTAGAAGCAGATGAGAGCCCCCTTCCTCCCTTGGAGTATTTTATGTAAACCTAGGAGGAGAATATGGGGCTACCATTGAATGGAGCAGGAAACAAACTTCTGATGCCCATACATGCTTCCAGGTCCATGCCTCAACATATTGGATTAGTACATCAGCAATGGTAACCTTGGTTACTTTTAAAGCTGACCTTTACCCATATCTTTAAAATAAGAACAAACACCTTTAGAAATGTTTAGTAATAATCTACAAACAGATACTTCTAGATATTTGCCAGCTTTGTATTCTTTGCAGACCTTATTTCCTTTTTCTTCCCCCAGTCTTCTGACAGTGGCCATGTTTACTAAGGGCAGATACTAGCTCTCCTCTTACTTCCTGGATTTCTGGCACATGTGACTAGGACATGTGACCATGCACATCTCAGGTGAGGAAAATGTCTTAAGGAGATTTCCCAGCAATGCTCTGCTGGTGACAAGGCAATCCCAGTGTGCATTGATTTGCCAAACTGAAGTAATTTTCCCCTATTAACGCAGGAAGTGAATGCTCTGCAAGTGTAAGTAATTACAGCATTTTACACCTGACATGTCTATGTTATTAAAATCACACAGAGGCATGCATTGGTAGAATTAGATTTTTGAATGTAAAGGTCTGTTTTAAGAAATTTATCTGCAGATTTTCTGTGGTCAGATGGAAAAAGTGCAACAGATTGGCCCAGGTGGAGATTACTCCATCCACACAGTTAAGTGTACATGAAGGAATCTGTTGCACCTTTTCCATTTGACCACAGAAAATCTGCAGATAAATTGTAAGGTGTGTGGCCAGCTTAATGCACAAAATCTAATGACAAGGAGCAGCTGTTGTAATGAGGCAACTAATCTGCATTCTAGCAGCACACGGCAAAACAGCGATTTCAAAACATTTACCATTCTACCAACATCAGATACTGCAGCAAGCTAGACTATGGGTGATCATGGAGAACAAAGACAAACCTTTTCCCCTTTCTAGAGCAACAGGCAGAGGGTGGTAGTTGTGCGCCCCATACTTTGCTTCTCTGTCATACACATATTCAGAAGACAATGCATCTTCCACAGGACTTTCGGTGGCCACTGGTCCAGCTGAACTGATAGAAGCCCGGAGGTTGCAGAGAGCACCCAAGGTGCGTCTTTGGACGAGTTTGGAGAACATCTTGGAAGGGCTGAGCAGATTTCACACTTCCTGCATGAAAAAGAAACAGATGATTTCTAAAAACCGCAGAAACTAGCTGTGCGTCTACAGTAATTTACCCAAAAATGTGGACGCCGCCAAATAGTTCACAACCAGTCGTGCACAATAATGACAGTGAAAACACTGAAAACCAAGATAAGCTTGCTGCCTCAACACTTTGCAACATTATTTTGGCTTGAATTGTTTGAACAAACTTTTCAGGGTTGTTCTGATGATGCAACTGCTTTGTCTCATTTCCAGCTACACATGAACTGACCGACTATGCAATACCCACCTATAGAAAGGACCGTTTGACAAAGAACCTGAAAAATTAATCCTGAATATAAAAAAAAAAAGGGAACTTCAAGGGGAACTAAACTGTAAAAAGAAATTGTGAGCAGGCAGCTCTATATTGTAGAAGAGTCTTAGCAAGTCTCTTCTACGATAAAAACACACTTACCTGCCTCTTGCAGTCTTCTTTATAATGTATATGATATGAGCATTTATAGCCCAGTTCACATTTTTTGGCATACCTTGCTACCAGTGTGCACGAGTGTGGGTTAAGCCATACTGGTCTAGCTAATCAAGATGGCCAAAGATCCCAAACACAGAAGACTGGTGAAGATGTCAGCACTGGCAAGGGGAGGTGAAATGAACTTTAAATGGTCACAATACTACGAAGAACTATTAAAACGCATAGTTAGTCAGGTTGAAAAAAGACACATGTCCTTTGCAACACTCATCAGATCAACATATTGAAGAGACCCCACCAGACTATTCGTATGAACAACAACCTTCTCATAACAGTCTATCGTTATTGGTATTTATACAGAGCCAACAATTTATGCAGTGCTTTACATAGTTACACATTCACATCAGTCCCTGCCCCCAAGGAGCTTATATTCTAAGGTATATGTGCATATAATGTATTTTAAATGCGAGTATGCCATTTACCTGGAAAAGCCTCCCTTGTGTAGACATTCAAAAGCCCCTAGACTGTTGTTCAGCACAGCCATCTTGAATGTGGTGTGAGCAGCCCCAGCAGGCTCAAAACTACTCCAGTGACACTAGAGTATCCCCATTTAAATCTTCCCCTGGCAGCTACATGACAGTTTATGTAGAGAAGCAATGGGAGGGGTGTAGTAGCTGAGCCAGCACTGACAAGAGAAGACTGCTATGATATGCAAAGAGGGGGCTAGGAATTTGACTCTTCTGAAGTCAAATTTACTTGTGAATACATTTATAAAAAGGAAAAGAAAAACAATGCATCTAAACATCTAAAATACTAGCTCTTCTGTGCTTTCGCCTGCTGGAGGCGGGGTCTCTAAAGAACCTGGAAAAATGGCACATAATGGGCATTTAAATGGCAAAATGTAAAGCCAGTTTATGATGGAGGGCTGGAATGGATATTCTGCTTAAGTACTGTACACACAACAACTGAATTATTGTTTAGAAGTTTCAAATGTGTGAACTATATTACCAACTAGGCATGTGCACTGTCAAAAAATTTGTTTAGTTTCGTTTTAATTCCGATTTTGTGTTATTTCGTTTTTCGGGATTCGGGTGTGAAAGTCAATTCGGATTCGGACGAAATTCGTTAGCGGTAGTTCGTTCGCACGTTCGTTTCGTTTCTTATTCGTTTTGTTTGTTTACAGAAAAGTGACATTTGAAGGGGAAAAAATTTTTTTCTCCTTCTCTAATGCCACTTTGCTGCAAAGAACGAACGAATGAAACGAAAACGAAACGAACGGTCGAACGAACTACCACTAACGAATTTCAGAAATGGAAATTCGGATTCGTTTGCATTCGTTATATCTGTAATTCGGATACATCCGAATTTCCGAAAATTTGTCCGAATTTCGTTTCGGAACGAAACGAATTGCACATGTCTATTACCAACATTATAGCCCTTCGTGTAATTTAAGGGAAACTTTCACTATTTTTATATCTATAGCTTTGGTTACAAAAATACCTGGTGATCCTGCCATTCCTTGTTCAGGCACTTCCTGTTAGAGCAACCACACTGGCCCTTCACACAGGTCACCACATTACATGGGCATGATCCACTACTGTCACCATCAGGAAACCTAGTCATCACATGGTGTAGGGATGAGCTCGGGTTTGGATCGAACGCGACCCAAATAAATTTATTTAGAACTGGGAAGCACCATGGGGCAACCTACTGAGGCATGTCCCATCCTGTAGCCGACCATAAAGGGGCAGGATGCTTGTGCCAACATAATTGACTTTATGGCCACATGGAACTTTCTTTCCCAGAATCCCATGTAAGCATTGAGCTGGTGCTTCACCATCAGGCATTCAGTGAGTTTCCCAGACCCATGCTCATATTATACACTCAATGATAGAATTCTATCCCAATAACTCCCAAGCTACCATCATAACAGGTAATATTACTCCCAGCTCTTGCCATTTATCAGCCCTTTTCCGCATGGTATTCAATAACTTATTCTGTTGGGTTTTAACGAGCACCTGTCAGAACTGTTGCCATATATCAAAGCAGAGGCTCTTGCTTGCCCGAGAGTTGCGTTTGGCAGCCTCTTGCAGCGACTTTCCCACCTTGGGATGAGCAGGGCTCCACAACGGCCGCCCCTATAAATTGATAGGATCTTCAACAGAGCTCTTGAATAGGATCTTGTTGGGATTCCCATTCTTGGCAAACAATTTTCATAAAGAAGTTGTGCAATTTAAATGGAAAAACAAACAGTCAAAACCAGAGAAACATTAACACAAGCACAGCGAGTAAATGCTCTTTGAAAACATGATTGTTTGGAAAATTCCGAGATGAGGGAGAGAGAAAAAAAAAAAAAAGTCTACTTCCAGCTGACAATGTGACAACCAAACCCATGTCAACAATACTTGGCATGCTGATCAGAGAGATTTGATTGGTGCAAGCCGCTGCCGCCCCTGACTTGCCTCCAGCAATGCATGCAAGGTCACAAGTATATATATTCATGACATTCCAGTTCCCGTCACCGCATTCCTCATGATCTTACACTGCATAGCTTTAGAATGGAAATTTCCAATACTCTGCCACAAGTAAGCGTGCTCTAGCCTGAAAGCACACAACTTATAGTGCGAGTGAAAACAAAACCTTTACGCGTGAACGTTTATCTTCATTGGTCCCAGCTGGAAAAATTCACCCTCCCAGTGAACGCCGTCACCTAGACAGACAGTGAGCAGTGAGGATGTATTTTTAAAAAAAAAAAAAAAAAAAAAAGAAGTGCACATTTGTTCTGTGTAAATGGGGCAAAAATGAACTACGGTATATTTTCTTTCCAGTAAATCAGGAAAATACCACATTATGGCCACCAGATGGAGCTAAGGATCATAAGTATACAAGGCTCCATCTAGTGGCCATAATGTGGTATTTTCCAGAACCGCTAATCAAAATGAAGTACACACATTTGTTTCACAGGACAAATGCCTGCGCAATTTATACAAACACCCCAAAGTGGAAATCCAAAAATTGTAGGGAAGCCATTCACACGAGTGGTTTTTACACAGAAAAGGGTTAAACATTAAAAAAAATGCGCATTGTGCAGACTATTGCGGTACGAAACCGCACGTCCCACAAAATAGTCTGAGCTCGATTTCAGCGGCGGATTCCGCACGTTTGTGGCTATAGTAATAGCCGCAAATGCACGGAATCCGTGAGTATGTAAAAGAAAAAAAAAAAAAAAAAGTGTTTTCGTGCAGAAAACGCCATATGTGAATGGAGCCTTAGAGATGGTGCATAGTAATAAAGTTGAAATATTTCTCCATTCCAGTGGGTTCACCCTGAACATGTTTTGCTGTGGGGCCTGGGCAACAAAGTGTACCTGTCATACACAGTACAAATCACCATTCGCATCCATCTATATTTATTCACTTTGTTAGGAGGGTGTGAAATCAACATAGAATGAGGGTGAAGAATTACATTGTTTACAGCAAACTGGCAGCCATTGATGTTGAGGGACATTTCAACAACAGGAACAAAGGGAGAGCGAGGTGACTGCCATGGGAGCCAGGATCAGGTAAGCAAAATGGCTTTATTTTTGTCCCCTAAAAAAAAAAAAACATTTAACCCTTGTAGAGCAGGGGTAGCCCCACTGCAAAGGTAATTGCAGAGTCTTTAACGTATATCAAAAGCCAAAACTTTTTTTATTGCTTGTGCCATCAGTGTTGCACTAAATGCTAGATGTGCTGATGTTTTGCATTGCCATTCCTTTGAATGGCACCCCAACATACCTTTTGGCGAGCAGTCGTTGCAGGGCAATGTGCCGTACTGCAATGCCATGCATTGCAATAAAGTGCATGCCTTACTTTTTCACCACAGCACATGGTATTAAAGTAGTCCTTGGTGCGTTGGGGTACTACTTACATGAATGACAACGCACCAGCAAACCTGCTGTGTGATGGCGTGCATTTTATGGTGTGAATAACCCCTTCATGTTGGACTAGGGAATGTTTAAAAACTGTTTTTTGCCATCTTTGCTGCATAGAAGAGATTTCCCTTCACTTCCGGTCATGTAGACAACAGAAAACACACAATTTCTCCAAAGTGAGGAGAATAGCCTCTAGAATGGCTGTGTTCTCATTGAAGGATTTCCCATATTTTGTTGCGTTTACAATATTTACTAGAACAAATGGGGTCATCGCTCCAGCCGAGACGGCAATAAAACAGGCGCAGGGAAGATCCTCCTAGGTTTCTGAAATGGAATGTATAGTGACTTTGCACACACTTACAGGAAACAAATATATATTATAAATAAATATTTTTTATGGAGTAAAGTAAATATTTTTTGAGTAAACATAAAACCTTGTGTTCCATTTAACATTCTCGTTCCGAGTCAGCTGGTGAAGCTTTAGACACCTCTTCATGTCTTCAGACTCTTTGCCTGAAGGTGAAATGACTTCTCGCAGTGACTCATCCTTTATTATAGGGCTCAGTCTGATATTTCAATCAGACAAATGCTGCCTCAAGGCAGGTGGCATCAGTAGCCTTTAACAGAGTAGGAAATGGTAGTACTTCTTGTCTTGCATAATCCCCCCCCCATCTCCCTTTTCCAATAACCACCTGGAAGATTTTTGGGTTTCCCATCATTCAATATTCACCAGACCGCAATTAAATGAGGTCAGATTCCCCCCTCTGTCCCTCCACTTTAAATAAATTCTGGAGATCTTGTCGGGTCAAATGGGGCTTTTTTGCATTCATGAACTGTGAACATACTAAATCCGGTGTAGTCGGATTCCACAATACAAGGAACAATGTCTGGCATAAGTTAAAATGGGTCAGTGTAGTGTGGTGGATTTAGATTAGTGGTACAAAGTTTATTGGCCAGGAGAGATCAAGGGAGGCAGGTGGGGGGGGGCTACAGCTCGCGGTATACAGAGACGCCGCAGCCGGGACGGATCCCGACTTTACTGTCTGGATCCACCCAGCTGCGTGAATGACAGCTGGCTCTGCCTATCTGGAGGCAGAGCCAGCTGTACCCGCCCCCTCCCCCGTACGTTCCACCAGTCAGCACTGGAGGATCGGAGAGGGGAGGATTTCCTGCAGGGAGCCGTGAGTGACAGTCCCGTCTCTGCAGGGACATGATCGAGAAGTGAGCGAGCGACGTTGTGTTCGCTCACTTCCCGATCTATTGAGCCGACATGTGACAGTTTCATTGTCACAGGTCGGCTTGAACTATGAGGCTGAGTGATTTTCACTTACCTCATAGTTCTCCTTTAAAAAAGGTACCTGAATACATTAACATTTAACTACTGCATGAAGTGTCACTTTAAAAACAAAAGAATTAAAAAAAAAAATTGTGAAAAAACAGTATTTAAAGGAGAACTATGGGGTCAGTGTTTTTCCCCATAGTTCTCCTTAGGGTAACGGGAGGACACAAACTAGCGTCCTCCCGTTACCCTAAGGAGAACTATGGGGTCAGTGTTTTTCCCCATAGTTCTCCTTAGGGTAACGGGAGGACACAAACTAGCGTCCTCCCGTTACCCTAAGGAGAACTATGGGGTCAGTGTTTTTCCCCATAGTTCTCCTTAGGGTAACGGGAGGACACAAACTAGCGTCCTCCCGTTACCCTAAGGAGAACTATGGGGTCAGTGTTTTTCCCCATAGTTCTCCTTTAAATACTGTTTTTTCACAATTTTTTTTTTTAATTCTTTTGTTTTTAAAGTGACACTTCATGCAGTAGTTAAATGTTAATGTATTCAGGTACCTTTTTTAAAGGAGAACTATGAGGTGAGTGAAAAGCACTCACCTCATAGTTCTCCTTTAATGAAACATCTAAAAAGGTAATAAAGCCACTTCAATAAATTTGTCATATAGATCTAGTGGCCCTTCCACCTATAAAAAGTGGCTGCAGAGGATCAGCAACACTGAGATAATACAAAAATATATTCTATTATTAATATATATCGCTATATATCGCTATATATCGCTATATATCGCTATATATCGCTATATATCGCTATATATCGCTATATATCGCTATATATCGCTATATATCGCTATATATCGCTATATATCGCTATATATCGCTATATATCGCTATATATCGCTATATATCGCTATATATCGCTATATATCGCTATATATCGCTATATAGAGTTAGTTTTTTTATAATTGTCGTATTAAAAGTATAAAATCTCAATACAGACAGCAAAGTGACTGCACAAGAGGAAAAGGCAATTCAGTCTGTGCCTAGACATCTTCTATAGCAATTATCGTGCACTCGTAAAGCTAATCATAGCAGTAATAGTAACCTAGTAGCATTCATTATAAATGTAAAATAAGTTGTGTAACTGAGCTAATAATAAACTATGTAGATTGAGAGGGGAAAAAAATTGTAGAAGGAGAAAAAGAGATAAAGAAAGTTATTTAATTTTAAAAATCCCATCTAATAAAACAAATAAATCCTCCAACTTCTTATTTATATTGCAGTGCCCTTTAAATACAGCTTACGTCAAGCAATGAAAGTTTAAATCCTCATGTTTCTACCTTTTATTTAACTTTCCAGATAGCCGATCTTTCTATTACGTCATTAACCTCGGAGTTGCATCAATACCGGTTAGGTAAGGAGTTTGTGACAGTGGAGAGGCGTGTGCCTACGTGCAGAGCTCCTGGCTGATGAATTGGCCGGGGCCACGCTCTCCTCCAAACACTCCTCCACATAACAGCCAGTAGTGACAGAGAGCTACACACACCCATCTAACACCCATCTACCTTGAACTCCCCAAACGGAAAAAAATACATCTCTAGGAGGTCAACGACCACACGCCAAAAACCTTACAGTCAGGCAAGCCAAAGCAAACCAGCCACGCTTGCCACATACAATATATGGCATGGGGAGAGGAGTACATGCCAGACGTGACCTGGCAGATCCAGGAAGGAAAGGCTGAACAGAAGCTGAGACCTATGTATAGGAGCCAAACTGCAGCTCATCTCATGCTGTGACACAGAATGGTTTTCAGAGTCAGAGAGAGGTGTCAGGAACGCACCAAACGCCACACTTCATAATTAGCTTGTGTCCCATCTAGAGGTGCCACCGTGGCAGACATTCCCTGTGCAGTAGCATCACATCCCTCATTTATTGGCCTGTATTGCTGGCTACCAGACTGCAGAATTTTTCATTAAGTTGGATATTTATATAGTGGGTCACATACTGTACATTCACATCAGTCCTAAAGGAGTTTACAATTTAAAAAAGGTCCCCCATCTCACATGTACACATAATAGGGCCAATTTAGAGAGGAGCCAGTTAATCTACCAGCATATATTGGGAGTATAGGAGGAAATCCACGCAAGCACAGCGAGAATGTGAAAGCTAGAAAAACATGGTAACCGCATGAATCTATAACCAGCCTTTATAGCAGGGCGCACATGGGAAGCCTTCCCATGTGCGCCCTGTTATAAAGGCTGGTTATAGATTCATGCGGTTACCGTGTTTTTCTAGTTTGACTATTTTGGATGTGGGGATGCACTGGGGGTCCCAGCGTGCATTTTTGGTTGCTGGGCCTCCAGTGCATCCCTGCACCTTATAAGGAGGAGTAGGCTACCTCCTGGTACACCTGCATGCAATCTATCAACTGCATTAATATGCTCACACTTGGAGACTCGTATAGATAGTTAGGACCACACTTTGCAGAGGTGCCTTGGCGCGGCAGTGTGGCTTCTACATATTTTTGGCCAAAAGTTTGTACAACTAAAACCTCTGTTTTTAACGCATACTGTTGAGAGGGTAATTTGTTTTGTTGCAGGCTAGCTGGGAGGTGCGCTGGGGATTTTTTGTGTTTTGTAAAGAATGTGAAAGCTCCATGCAGATAGTGTGTCCTGAATTACCCTGGATTGGGATAAAGGACCTCAGTGCTACAAGGCAGATGTGCCAACCCACTGATACACATGTGCATTCAAAAACACACAACATTGAAATTAGAAGTCTCAATGGTATATACAAAGGTATGAATCCTTAGCATGCATGGTCATGTGTTGCTTTTAGGCATGAATGTTGTTCTCCATAAGATTTACACAAAGATAAGAGTCCTTCATACATTTACATTGAATTATGAACCTCTTTTACAATCTTCAATTGCACAAATGAAGTGGACACATTATACACATTCTTGGCTAGTAGAGTAGCACTTTATTAAATGGATATACTTCCTTGTTTTTTATATCTTTTTCAAACTTGACCTATTGAAATACCGACTGCTTTTTTTCATAAATATATTGGACCGAAAATTCAATGATGGGAATAAGTTATGGGTTGACTTAGAGAAAGATATCTCCTACTCTTCCATACTCTATATACCAGGGGCGCCCACTATTTTTCGTCTGGAGATCTACTTTTCCAATGACAAGCTCATTGAGATCTACCAACGACGCCGGCTGTCAGATCCTCTCTCTCTCTGTTCTGTGACAGCGGCTCCGTCCTCCCCCGCCGCCAGTTCCTTCACTTCCTTCTTCTCGGATCCCCACTGGGGAGAGCAGCGGGGATCCAGAGAAGCGGCGGGAGGAGAGGACAGTGCGGTCTACCAGTGATCGCTACGCGATCGACTGGTAGATCGCGATCAACCTTGTGGGCACCCCTGCTATATACCATGGATAAAACCAGATACGAGACCTCCGAGATTAGCTCTCCCCTTCTTTATACTTCCTCTTTTAAAAGTGTGGGATCATATGATAAAAGAAATTCAGATTACAACTATTGTGGGACCCATGACTCCTATCATGGGAAATCCAATATTTAAACCAGGGGAGGTAAATAAGCAATTTTTTCAATGGACCAGGAGCTCACCTTCACCTATAATGGATGCCCTTACATCAACACAAATGGAGCTGGGAGGCGGGTCATTACTCGCCACCCAGCTTTCTGATCACACGAGAAGCTGGCTCCAGGTTCCTCTGCGGCACTGCTGGTCAGAGGAAAGCTTCCTCTGACCGGAAGTTCCAGTATTGGGGAAGGTATTGGAGCATTCATACCTCTCCCAAATACTCAGTATCGGCACGGATACCGATACTAGTATCAGTATCTGTGCATCCCTATTTATAACCCATTAACAGTGGCGTAACAATCACCATAATGACCCAGGCAGCCGCTATGGGGCCCGGGGCACAGTGGGGCCCGGCCAGATGCAGTGCGGGTCGCTATGGGATCCTCTGCTGGTGGCTTTCACTGGCGGCTGAAGACGAACATGCCGCTGTTCAGATCACTGACAGTAATCTGTGCAGCAGCACGTTCCTCTCCACAGAGGCAATGAGAGCCAGCAGCGGCAGTGGAGGAGGAGGCGGGGCCGTGGTCGGCAGCAGGCGGGGCCCAGCAATGGAGGCGGGGCCCATCAGCGACCGTGGAGAAGAGGAGGCGGACAGGTAAGGAGTGCCACCAGCCAACCTGAGGGTGACCCTGCATAGCCCACCATAGAGAGTCTATGGTGGGCTCTGCAAGTTCACCCTCCGGTGGGATCTGCAAGGGGTATAACTAGAAATCACGGGCCCCATACAAAAGTTTGCTATCGGGCCCTGTGATTTCAAGTTACACACCTGCCCTTTACCATTCCTAAAAAAAACAATTTCTATGGGTGCAATTAAAAGGAGCCAACCTGCCAGGGTTAATACTCCTCCAGATAAATAGTCATTATTTAAACGCAAAGCCAACACTAAGGAGTTCATTTATAAACGTTCCACCCAATGTATAACATTCACACAGCACTAGCACTTCCAGATGGTGCTGACATGTATAGGAATTCCCATACACGTCATTGCTATCTACGGGTGCTACTGCTGTACCAACTGCATCTGCCCGGCATGCAACTATACATCGGGTGAACCCCCACGAGTCCCCCAATCACTTGTGTTGTAAAGGCGATAATCAGGGCACTAAATGCAATAACACTGTGGCACCTGAGAAGTACTGCTACAGGCAAGAACCATTCGATGGATCCCAGCTGTGCTCTGGTATATCACCTCCTTTGAAAACTAGGTCTAATGACATGGTTTCTGAGGGTGTAAACCATTGGCCCGATTGGCTCCTTTATAGTGAGTACCTGTTGAAAATGTGGTTTCTGTAATAAAGACCAGTCACTGCTACTCTCTACTTGTGCAGGCTGACTGGTCTCGTCTCCGCCCCCTTCAACAGTATTCTGCAGGCAGCTTGTCTTGGGTGGAGCCTCCCAGGTCCCTCCCACAGGCCTGCCCCCTGCACAGGCTATGTACAGCACAGGCTGGTGTCACTGCTACATTCATTCTGTAATATCTGGGTTTACAAAGACATTTTTGGTTCACAGAGTAGAATTCTATTCTTTGGGGCCATTGAGGAATATTTAAATAGCTTTCCCCAGAGTTTAGGTTTAACTCTTGGAACTACAGCACATTTACAGTTCCCAGGTCTAAATTGTGGACAATACAGAATTCCAATGCACGTCAGGCACACTTATTCGTGCAGACAAATCTGTATTTGTAAAATAAACAGCACATGTAGGACAGATATGTACAAAGCAGTCACAATAAAACATCATTAGTTACAGCTAGTAACCACGGGTAAAGCATTGGGCGCATCACACCTTACTAATTCCCACTAATGCAGGGCTGGACAAATCTCAGGAGCCAGGTCGCCAATGCTCCGTACCGCTGGTGCTTAAATTCTGAGGTTCTCTAGTTATTGCAGCTGGTTCCTAAAAAGAATCCTGCTGGCTCCTGGATTGGACAGACTGGCTCCTGAATACCATATTCATTTGCCCACCCCTGTGCCAATGTCTGCATAGCTTTCAGTGAACCTGTTTCAAACACATCGTTGCATACCTCACAGAGCGTTCTGTCCTATTGAGTTTACATGGCCGCTATACAAGTTTCCCTTCAGTGTAGACTGAGCATGCTCCCGTTAAAGAGGAACTCCAACTATCAACAAAATGAATAAGCTACCCCTGCACTGCAAGGGTTAACTGCTCATTTTGGGGTCAGAATACAGAAGAAATACTCACCTGATCCTCAGCCCTGCGGCAGTCAACTTTCACCTGTCTTCCCCTCAGCTCCGGCATGTTCCTCTGCAGCTTCACGTTTATTGTGGAATGGACCTTCACTAGACACGATGGCCTCAGTGGGCCTTAAGACAGCCAGAGCCCATAGGAGAAGAGTCTGCGGGGACCCCTCTAGCATGGGAGAGCATCATGGGAGTAAATATTTAATCCAACCCCTAGACCAAAAAAAGAGCAGTTAACACCCCCCTCCCGCACTGCAGGGGTTAACTGCTTTTTCCCTTTTCTAATTTTTGGAGTTCCCCTTTAAGGGCTTGTTCATGCCAGCAACATTGGGCTGCCTTTCCCAATGCAGTAACGAAGCAATTCGCTTTACGTCCTATGAGCGGCTTGAGTCCTGCATCCAGACCTGACAATAAACACTTTTAGAAACCGCGCTGCTTTGAGTCAGACGTGGCAGTGTTCAGTTTAAAAGGGCGCACAGAGAGCCTGCATGCGCTCCTGTCATCCCCAGCATCAGTCAAATGTACGGAAAGCCAAAATCTTTTATATTTTTGGGGGATCTGGAAGGGGATGGTGAGGATCCCCCATGCGTGTGTCCCATTCCCTTCATTTTATATCCCAAAGCCGACAGGAAGTAAAAGGAAAATCACTTATCGAAAGAGTTAATGGCACCGCAAATGTGGCCAGGAAAGCGCGCATTTTCCCTGCAGCTTGAAACACCCAAGAGAAAAAAAAAGTGTTAGAATCTGCTACTTTCCTGCATCTGTTCCTCGTGCAGCAGCCACTGAAATCGGGGACGTATGACAAATGGGGAAAAAATCCCCCACACGCCAACATGCATGAACGTGACGCACGTTCGCTGATGTGTAAAGAGCACTCATGTGTACAGAGCCAGAGTTTGTGAACCATTGCTTTGTACCAGGGGAGGCAACCTCGGCACTCCAGCTGTTGTGGAACTACAAGTCCCATGAGGCATTGCATGACTGAGCCACAGGCATGATGGGATCTGCCATTTAGCACTGCTGGAGTGCCAAGGTTCCCTAGTCCCAATTACTGTTGCCCCTATTACAGTGCACAAGTAGTCCCATGAGAAGGAGGTGATGGGGGCCCCTTGGTCATACATGCTGCTCTGCAGACGGTAGGAATGACATGGGTGGTCGCTGAATGGAGAACTCTGCTAAAATGGGGAACTCCAGGAATACAGATACTTTCTTTGGTCCAGCCTGGCTCAATAAAAAAAAAAGGTGTCCATACCTGATCTCGGGGGTGGGGGGCTGCTGAAAGTTACTATAGCCGACAGCACTACACAAGTCAGTGTGTCCCCTCTACACAGTGAGCTCATGGAGTTGCTCGCTGGACACTGCTACTATTCTGGGAATACCTTTATCAAAACTCCCAGCTGACACCACAACACAATGAAGGAGTTTCACATTTGCTGCTCTGACCGCAAAGAACCCTCTCCATATTTTCAGATTAAACCCGCTTCGCTTCAACCTCAATGCATGCTCATCAAGGACCTGATGCAGAGTGTCATCTCCAGCAGTTGAAGAAGTTTAATTTCCCCAATCGTTCCTCATAGCCGAGCTACTCCAGCCCCCCCAAATTCCTTTCATTGACCTTCACTGCACTCTGTCCAATTCTAGGACCCAAAATTGGACGGCATACTGAATATGACGCCGAACCAGCGTTTTGTAAAGGGGTACAAGCATTGATTTGTCCCTCGAATGCCCTTCCTAATTGATTGATGATGATGATGAAGTCTACGGTCCACCAGGACCCCCAAATCTATTCCTATCTCTGAATTACTGGCCCATGGACCTTGTGGCATCGCAGCGCTCCAGGGATCCTAGAGGGCACCCATTAGGGATTACCTATGAGCAGTGTGCCTATAGGCAGGCATAGGAAATGTAGGCAGCATAAGTGGGTGGGGGGCATTGAGAAAGTTATGAGTGGTGACAACTCTGATGATCAACCTGAGCAAGGTAACAGCGATGCAAAATATTCCCTGCAGGCCAAGAAGCGTTGTCATGTGTCCAAGAAGAAAAGGGGGTTTAACCAATATGATCATCAGGTATTTATAGACCGAAACCAGCCCCCTTTTAACATCTGATCAGTGCAGTAGATTTCCAGCGGAGTTTCCGTTTAATTGACGGAGAAATCTGCTCTTGCTGTATGTGCACCCCTACACAAACGCATCGATGGGGCAGCACAGCGGAGGGATGCGGCTACGACAATGATGCAACCCCGGCAGATGTCATAATAGGAAGCAAAGGCCTAGCCCCACCCCCCACTAATCCGAGGCAGATTATCACTCACCCAGCCTCCCCAGCAGCCGACATAGGACCGCTCAGCACAGACCTCCCCGCCCCTCCATGTACCTGGATTGCTTGTCACCGACCACACACCTGCCGAGCTCACCCAGCTAAGAACAGAAACACGCCCCTCCATCACTTATATCAGATGCCGGAGGGCGTGGCGGTCTGAGAATAGTTGTTTCCTATTGGCCACGCCGCTCTGCCTTTAGCCAATCATCTGCATAGGATGAGCCATCTCCCTCCACCGGTCCTCGTGTATGTTACAGCGGTGGGAGGAGCCGGGGGCGGGGCCGTCGAGGAATGCGCAGAGTCTGACAGTTCTATAAATGGAGAGTATACTGTATATACCAACTATACACTCATCTCTGTGTGACGGTATATAGTGTATCCGGGCTAATAGATCTATATATTGAGGTCTGCAGGAGGCATCCAAATAAACAGATTGTGGCTGTGTACATAGGGGGAGAGGTCACACGTGTTTTCCCTTATCCATATATGTTGTTTTTAACCAGTTGACATCCGCGGTGTTAAACCCCCTTCCCATCCAGGCCATTTTTCAGTATTCAGCGCTGCGGTACTTTAACTGACATTTATTCCGTCATGCAGCGCTGTACTGAAATGAATTTTATACCCTTTTTTGGGGACAGATAGAGCTTTCTTTTGGTATTATTTATTCACCACTGGGGGTTTTATTTTTTTAATATATTAAGGAAAAATTACCGAAATTAAAAAAAAAAACAGTTTCCCCTATATTAAATGATAAAACATTTATTATTACCCAATTTTTTGGTAAAATATAAAAGATGGGGTCACGTCGGGTAAAAAGACACTAAACATGTCAAGCCTTAAAATTGCGTGCGCGCACGAAACCTCAAAAAACGATAATACCCAAAATTGGCCATAGGCGACGCTTTAAAAGCTGTTACTGCTCATCAGTTTAGTGTTATCA
>NW_017306395.1:849351-859798 GCF_000935625.1 Nanorana parkeri
CCGGAAGCGCCGACCGGGCGCGGGGGGGCGCCGCGAACGAGCACATATAGGCGATCGGCGGGCTATAGACCCGCTGATCGCCTATATGTGTAACACCCGGTAACGGGTGTGTGCACTGATCGGGTCTTTTCTGCCCGTGCGTGCCCACTAGGGGGCGCGCGCGAGCAGAAAAAAATTGCCGTCTGGAGACGGCAACCCGCAGATGCAGCAGTGCCGTCCGTCCGTTTTTTTACTACGGGTGGACGGCAAGAGGTTAAAGGAATAGTCCACTCTTCCTAAAAAAATAAGAACTTAACACATCTTCATAAAAGACAAAATGTGCATTCGTTCTTTTTTTTTGCATAAAGCATTTTTTTTCCTATAAAGCATTGCAACCAGTCAGTGGATTGCAGGTGCAATGCTCTGCACCCTGCAGACTCTTCCTCCCATCCATGTCCATACCTCAGTACGGATTTACAGGAACATGGATGGGAGGAAGAATGAATGGATGACAAGTGCAGTGACGTCATCACATTTGTATTCCTTAGAGAGCTACTAGTTTTATGTAGTGAGTGCTGCCTTCCGTCTGCCCATCACTATCAATAACTCAATTTCTCAAGACTACATATCCCATCATGCATTGCTTCCAGCAAGCAACGATAATGTGACATTGTTCGGATGTTGAGTAGTAGTTCAGAAGGCACACTATGTGACAGTAGTGACACAAGGATGTGCATATTCACAGGGCTGAGTGAAGTTGTGTCAGTGCATTGAGAAAGGTGAGGTAACTGGTGGTAAATAAGGCCAGCTTCATGTTGGAGCAATCTGTGTTGGGAGGTGAGGTTTCCTTCACTCCTGACACAAATGAATCCACTATGAAATAGGTCTTATTTACTGGAGCATGCCAGAGGAGTTTGCCCTCCCGCCCTAACCACATTATTGCTAAACCAGAATACTGGGGTTGTCAGCATCCTTGCAACCAAGAACACTCTGCAGAGAGGTTGCTAGCATCCTAGAAACCAAAGATGCTTGCAAGTACATCATCCATGGTTTCTAGAATGCTGTCAACACATGGTTCTTGAGTGCTAGATGCTGTCAGCACATTGTCCTTTGGTTGCTAGGATGCTGTCAGCACAGCATAATTGGTTGCTAGGATGCTGCCAGCACATGGTCCTTGTTTGCTAGGATGCTGTCAGCACATTGTCTTTGGTTGCTAGGAAACTGTCAGCTGCACAGGAACCAATAAGAATGTGCAGCCTGGGGGCGGAGCATGCACTGATAATATATTGGCCAGTATGGACAGTAGACATGCGCGATTTGTTTTGTTCCGAATTGAAATTCAGACGAAATTTTGGAAATTCAGATGTATCCGAATTACAAATATAACGAATGCAAACGAATCCGATTTCCGATTCTGAAATTCGTTAGCGGTAGTCTGTTGTTGGACGAAATTTCGTCGCAGCAAAGTGACATTTGAGACAAAAATACCTTTTTTTCCCTCTTAAATTTCACTTTGCTGCAACGAACGAAACTGAAACGAAATGTCGTACAGATTACCGCTAACGAATTTAGTCCGAATCCGAATACCGAAACGAATTGACTTTCGGAGCCGAATTCCAAAAAAACTAAATGACACTAAATCCGAATCAAAACGAAACAAAACACATTTTTTGCTGGTGCACATGTCTAATGGACAGTGCCAGCCCCCAACATGCCTCCAATGCCAACAATTCAGGTACATAAATCTGTTGCCAGCACTGACATTTGTTGTGCAGAGGCAAAGCAGGATCCTAAAAAGTGCATGCAACACTCTTTATGAATTCCAGGGCGGGACCAGCTCAAGTGCTTGGTGACGCATTATTGTACGCTGCCGTGCAGTGCATTTCAATAAGAAGGATCAGGTCGGGTGCATTTTGGGGTGCGCGAAGGCGCGATGGCAACCCTTTCAAACCATACCAATGCACATGTCATGTGTGCTCCAATTACTCATTGCAAAAGGGTGAACCCAACCGCACAGATTTCTGCGGATGTCAGCGTTCCAAGTGATAGAATGTGCCGTCACTACAGCTGGGTCTGGTTGAGCAGACAGATTGTACAGTGCCCCTGCAATGATTAGGTCATATTAACCAGTGGCAGTGTGTGCTCTGCAAACAACATGAGAGATAAGATAAGACGATGGAGAAATCCAGCAGAGAACCACGCCGAACCAAGCCGCGGAAAACTCATTTCTATTGTAACATTTTCACACTTGGTGAAGTAACTTTTGTTTGCTTTAAACATCCAATCAGACTGTGGCTTGTGAAATAACCGCTACACACCCCCCACTTATCTAATTTTTATCTTTGCTTTTCCTTTCTTTCTTTTTCTCTCTTCCTGCCCAATACTCTCATACAGGGGCAGCAACTCTGGCCCCCCCAGCTGTGCTTTAACTACAAATCCTAGCATGCCTCTGCCTCTTGGAGTCATGCCTGCAACTGTCAGTTTTGCAATGCCTCATGGGACTTGTAGTTTCACAACAGCTGGAGGGTCAAAGTTGCCCGCTCCTGCCCCAATACGTGGTCATAGCCCACAGGTGTTTGGATCTATTACCTACACCCACATTATTTAAATACCCCTCTTATTTAAAGTAGACCTTCATTCAAAAATTGAAACCAAACTCCAGGAAAAATGATATTTTACACATCACGCTGGTGTGTAAATGATTATTAAAAAGCTGAGAGTTATGTGCAGTATAAAGATATTTGCAGCCCGCTGTCTCCTGCACATAACGCAGAGCTTCCAGGTGCTGCACGGAGTGAGAGATGTGCTTTGAGCAGTGAAGTCCAACGGTCACTCCACCCACCCCTCCTCATCATCCACCCCTCCTTGCTACTTGCCCATTCACAAAATGCAAAAAGAACACAAGGCCTTATGTGATTGGAGGAGAGATGATGTCACATCCAATCACTGCTCCACACAGAGATTAAAGGAGAACTATGAGGCGAGTGAAAATCACTCATCCTCATAGTTCGAGCCGACGTGTGACAATGAAAGTGTCACAGGTCGGCTCAATAGATCGGGAAGTGAGCGAACACATACAGTCGCTTGCTCACTTCTCGATCATCTCCCTGCAGTCAGTCACGGCTCCCTGCAGGGAGTCCCCCCTCTGCTCCGATCCTCCAGCACTGACTGGAGGAACGGACGGAGGAGGGGGCGGGTACAGCTGGCTCTGCATCTAGATAGGCAGAGCCAGCCGTCATTCATGCAGCAGGGTGGATCTCAACAGCATTGTCGGGATCCTTCCCAGGTGCGGCGGTCTCAGTATACCGCAAGCTATAGCTCGCGATATACTGAGCTTTCATAGTTTAGAGTTAGGACCGCACTATATAGAGGTGCCTTGGCGCGGCTTTTAACCTTAGCGGTGAGACAGGTTTTTTTGCATGCTGGCTGGTGAGTGTGCTGGGAAACTTTTTGCTGTTATACTGAGCTTTGGGTCACGTGAACACGCTAGTAAATGTCCTCCCGTGACCCTTGAGAGAACTATGGGGAAAACACCCTCCCCCCCCCAAAAAAAAAAACCCCAAACCCTAGTCTGGCAAAAACCAGGCAGCTTCTGGTCGTATGATTCTACAATTAACTTTTGGAAAGAGATTGCAGCGCTTGCACAGCTTGCAGAGCTCCAGATGGCTACTGATGTCAGCTACCATCTGGAGCTGCCTTGTCCAGCCAGTAAATATAAATATTTGTTTGCTGTTGTGTCTCAGATAATACACCCTAATTTCTATTTCAAGATAAAACCTGTTTTGTCTCTCCCTCTTATATTGCGACCTAACCACGCTGCTTACATACTGTGTCCAGCCATTGAACAATATTTGTGGCTATTGTGTCTAAGATAATACACTCTAATTTTTATTGCAAGATAAAACATAACTTGTCTTTCTAATTGCTGCCTATTCAAGTGCTTGTGTACTGTCCTGACACTAGCTAATTTCTACCAAGCACATATCTGAAGTCTATATTTTGAGAATACTGTAACTGGGAAAAGGGGGGATGGGAGGGGTTTCGGGGGAATGTGGGGGTGTCGT
The DNA here is from genome assembly GCF_000935625.1 of Nanorana parkeri. Classification (NCBI taxonomy): domain Eukaryota; kingdom Metazoa; phylum Chordata; class Amphibia; order Anura; family Dicroglossidae; genus Nanorana; species Nanorana parkeri. The sequence continues at coordinate 853,395 of NW_017306395.1, forward strand.
TTTGAACTGTTGTGCACTCTATACTATGTATACTATTAAACTAGCTTTTATATCTGTTGTGGCTTCTACTTCCACCAGTCAGTTCAGGCCTATTACTGCAGGGAAAAAAAGAGTCAGATTTTGCAGCCAAAACTACAAAAAAAAGCCTTTTTCTTGAGTTGAAATAAATCAAATTTGAGTGCTGTTGCTGTATTTAAGCCGAGCTAAATGTAAAAATAAAAAAAAAATCAATTACAACAAACATGCAAAAACGCACAGCCAAAAAAACACACAAAGCCTGCAGCTCAAATTGCTGAATGAGCTTCTTTGCTGTGTTTGTGGCACAAAGGACAACCAATTGAAATGAATGGGTTGCCCTATCTGTGACAAGTGCAGCAAAATATGCCACACGCATGTGGTGACTGTGAATCAAGGCTTATGTAGAAACATCTTTGCTCAGCCCAGATTTCATGTTTAGCTTTATCTTTCCCACCTCAACCTAACCGTTCAACCATCACGTTCTCAAACAATTCATCCCCACACAGCTACCTCCTCATGTATCACTTGACCCTCCCTTTTAGATTGTCTCAGCCTCAGGGGCAGGGCCCTCCTTACCATCTTGTCTTGAATTGTATTGTAATGTCTTCCTTATATTGTAAAGCGCTGCGCAAACTGTTGGCGCTATATAAATCCTGTATAATAATAATCTTTCAAAAGTAGCGAGAAATCTGGTCGCTGTGGACAATCCTGTCACTTTTACTCTGGTTTTTGTTTTCTCTACTTGCTATAAATCAGTCTAGAGAATGATATACGTTTTCTCCTTGACATTCCACACAAACTGGAATTTCCTATTTACAAAGCATTGCACTTTTTGGGAAAAAGCACTTCAAAACTGACAGTCGGTAGCCTTTTCCATTGAAGGAACCCAGTCATATAATACAGCTCAGTCACACAAGTTTTATAGTCGTTCAAGTTTAATTCCAATATACGTACTATGTATTTACAAAGGTAATCATGATACAATTAAAGCTTGAAAATAAACAATATTTAAAAAATACAAAATGTTCAAATATTTATAATTGCCTTCCCTATATTTTAATGTGAGCGCATTTACATATAGGACAATATTAAAAGATGAGATTATAAAAGTGCAGATCCCTTATGTTCTCACACCATAAGAACAAATACTGAGAATACATACAAGAATACATACAAATATATGTGCAGTGTAACTGTGTATTGCTAGCCACAGGCTGCTTAAATTTCGGCTGATTCCTGCTGAAATCCCAGGCAGTGGGTGGCCCTGCAAGCACCACCCGGCTCGAAAAAAGTCACTGTTCAGGTATTCTCGCAGCAGTGGGTCCAGTGGCTACTGAAATACAATAGCCGGCAGTGGAGATTTCTCCATCCATGCTGTTAGTGTGAATGGGAGAATCGATGGATTTGCAGGCTGAACAAGAGAAAAGCGAGCTGTGTATAGCGGCCTGGAAAGATTACGGCCCAATTAACAGAACTATTCAGGCGGGAATACAAGGACTGCTAATGCTGAGCTCCCTTTACAATTGATAGTTCTCTGACTGTCATGCTGATCCTCCAGCTTTATTGTTTTCAGAGTAACTGAACCAGACCAAGTACAGAGAGAAAGATAAACAGCATTTTCAGGTCAGCACTAGCAGCCATCTCTCAACACAGGAGGGCTTCACAGAACTCAAGATTTAGGTAAAAAAACAACATACATTGGCATCACGGTGCTGTAAATATGTGCAAATATATTGTAGTGAAAATGTTCAGTTCCTGCTGAGATTAGTTCTCCAGCAAAAAACCTTGATAAATCCTTCTTATTGTATGTGTCATGGCTGCACACTGGGGAGATGGAAAGAGAGTGAATGGGGGACCCCTGCACCCCAGATGACATATTTTTTTCCAGTCATGTATATGTGACTCATATCACACACCTTCTCTCCAGGTGGTCCACAAACTGTGGCCCGTGGGCCAGATGTGGCCTTTTGCTTGCCTTTAATTGGCCACGGGGCACTATTCCTCCCATTGACGCTACCAATGGGGCACAATTCCTCCCACTAATACCATCCCTGAGGCACTATTACTCAAAGTGTTACCAACAATGGGGCACTTTTCCTCCCACTGATGCCAACAATGGGGCACAATTCCTCCCACTTATACCAACCCAGGGAAAATATTACTCCAATTGGAACCAACAGTGGAGCATTATTCCTCCCACTAATACCAAACCTGAAGCGCTATTACTCAAATTGATACCAACAATGGGGCAATATTCCTCTCACTTATACCAACCCTGGGAAACTATTACTCAAATTGGTGCCAACAGTGGAGCACTATTCCTCCTACTGATGCCAATAATGGGGCACTATTCTTCCCACTAATACCACCCCAGAGGCAGTATTGCTCCAACTGATAACAACAATGGGGCACTATTCCTACCACTAATACCAACCCTGGGACACTAGTACTCCAATTGATACAAACGATGGGGCACTAATCTTCCTACTAATGCCAACCCTGGGGCACTATTACTCCAATTGATACAAATGATGGGGCACTATTGCTTCCACTGACATCTACCCTGGGACATTTTTTACCCCCACAGACCCCTGAGCCTTGGACATTGTTGACTCCCACTGACCACCAATGGTCATGACTTTGTTTAGAAATTTTGAGGACCGTTGCTCTACACAGCACTATCTTTCACTAAAGGGAAGAATCTTCACATTTGTAAGGAACCAATGGTGGCAAGGTTGCATTTCTTTTAGCATGACTTAGGGCTGACGGAGCAGTGGAGGGAAAGCTAAGTAGCCTTGGTGGATTTTTAATGTTTCTGCATCCCAGGGACTGTTATAGCCATAGGGACACCATCATTAGTAAGATATGCACACAGATGGAGTTGTTATTTTTCTATTATCAGTTTAGATACATACACACTGCTACCCAGACCTCCAGCTTAACTTACATATATCATGAGTGAGCTATGGGACTACTATTGTTAACCACCTTCTAAAAATGCTGGTAGACTGGTTGCACCTTGTTCCTGCTCTTCTGAGTCATAAATCCAGAGCAAGCATGTAATTCAGGAAAATGACATATTTCTTTCTTTTTATACTTCCTGGTCAGTGACTCAGAAAGTAATGAAGTCATTGCATGAACACGATAGTTAAGCAAGTAGCATTTTCAGGGAGAAAGCTCAGGAATTGCAGCCTACATATTTCTCCTATGACAGGTTCCCTTTAATACACCCACAGTAGTAAAACTTCCTCCCTCTAGTGGACAGAAATAAAGTTGCACCAGTTCAAATATCTGCTGCTGATTGAAGGAACAAATGTTGCCAACTAGATATTATATTTGTCCTATTTTTATACAGGATTATCACACATAGCGTTCTAACCCTTTTGTATCACGTGATGGCAAACACACAGAAAATGTTCCTAATGGTGTCATACCTACAGCACACTGTCTCATCTGGTGTGCCCGTAAAGCTTTAACAGCCTTAGTAAATTCCCTCCACAGAATCCAGGCAGAGGACTAGAAGGGCTGGCTTTCTTTTCCATCTATCCACATGTTTCCATTTAATTGTCTGTCCACTGCTACAAACAGTGGACAATACATTTTAAAGGCTGCTGGCTCCTAGGGGGTGGGGCTATAAAATGATGTCATGCTGACTGAATTAAAAAAGCGAGGGAAAGGACAAGCTGGAGAAGGTTGAAAGGAGTTGGAAGGAGATAGGAAAAGTCTAGGAAATGGTGGCATCTGGTGGTTTGTACTTGGGCACATGTGAGGGTGTTGCACAGTGCAGGGGTAGGATGGAAAAGGTGGAATAAACTGTGGACCGGGACTCTGAGGACAACTGTAAGTATTACAGGCTCTGGCCTCTACGCTTCCTGGAGACTGCTGCTTCTTCCACTTCGTTCTCCGGTTCTGGAACCAGATCTTGACTTGAGTCTCTGTTAGGTGCAGAGTCAAAGCCAAGCTGAGCCGCTCACACACTGATAAATATCGGCTGCTTCGAAAGCGACTTTCAAGGGCCACAAGCTGCTCGTATGTAAAGGCGGTGCGGGCCCGCCGGGGCTTAGAACTGGCCGTGGGGACCTTTGTGCTCTGTTGATCCTCAATCTTCATTGACTCTTCTTCCATAGATTTGGGGTCCAAAGAAGGTCCTGCTTCATCCTCTGGTTCAGCCGCTACATCTGTGATCACATCTGGTAAAGGAGCAAAAGATCAACAATTAGGAAATCAGAAATAATGAAAGTCTTGGTTGGTGCTAACGGTGCAGACTATTGTCCAGACATCTATTTCCTCATTACTGAATAAGGAACATGATATATTAAGGGTACCTGTGCTATAGGGGTGAGCTCAGGCTTGGAATGAATCTGGTCTGAGCCTGAGCTCCTCCAAACAAGGAACTTCTATCTAGTGAGTCACCAGCTTGAAGCAATCATGTAGCCAGTGAAGCCTGAAAACTTGTTATGGGTCAGCAAATCACTAGTTGGTGAAGCCAGACTTAGAATGACAGTGCTACCTCTATAGAGCATTGGCATCTCCCATATTCTATACTCATAGGTAGGAATGAGCTCAAGTTCAGACCAAACCCGGTCCAAACATGAGGTCCTCTGAACCCGCAAGGACAGGAGTGGGCATCTCCAGCCCTCCAGCTGTTGTGGAACTACAACTGCAAGAATCACAGTTTCAGGCACGACTCCTAGAGGCATGTTGGGATTTGTAGCTTAGGCACAGCTGGAGGGCCGGAGTTGCCCACCCCTGCATAAGGAGGTTCTCCTGAAAACGGAAGGAAGCCTTTTCTGTGCCACCCAATCAGCTGCGGTCCAGGCATTCCCCTCCCTGAAACCACATGTAAACAAAGGGGTGGGATGCTTGTGCGGACATCATTTACTTTATATAGCCACATAGCCCTATTAGGTAAATATAATTTAGTCATATAAGGTCAGTGATGTCACTGCTTGCTGCAAGCTGTGGACGGGGAATTCCCCACCAGCAACTAATTGGATAGCACGGAAGGAGCTTCCTTCTGTTTTCACGGAGAAGCTCCTGATTGGTTCAGAGGTGCTCAGGTTCCCGCTTTGAGAATTGTTCACCTCTGACCTGGACAATTAAAGTGATTGTGACACTTCCATGACTCCCAATATCATCCATTCTCACCGAGTAACACACATCAGCCCAGATATACAATCATGCCAACAACTCCCCGGGTTCCATTGTCTGTATTTACACTAGCTGCTTTGTTCCCTTGTATAGCTGCATGAGAATATCATTACATGGGGGCGGCCATTTTTGCTCATTAGAAATGCAGGTTTAGAAGTAATGCATAATAGCCGTGCTTCTTACTTCCTCTCCTCACAGCTGAACTCCAGTCAGTTAAATATGCAGATGAAATATATACGGGAGCTGTTGTTACCTACCAAATGTTTTGTAACCCTGTCTCTCCAATCCTACGATTTATGCAGTTTTATTACTCACACAGCACAGCCCTGTCTGGCAGGACAGGAGACCTGGTTTCTCCCTTCTGCAGTTCAATAACAATTACAGGTCTTGCTCCTAAAAGGAGAAGCAGCAGGCTCATCTATCTGATCTGTCCTCCTATCAGCATGGCCCTTGTTAGCACACGAGCACTATTTCACAACTGACTGGCTCCTCGTTCTCCATCTCACTCTTCCAGTCTGAGCTCTACTGCACAAGGACTGTAAGAGGCTGGCACCAAGTCTAATTCAGATACTTATACTGCTTGTATTGAAAATAAAATATTTAAGGCCCATTCACACTTTGCCATTCCTGTGCATTGTATTAAGAGAGCCCCCTTATTTGGAATAAGTTGCCAACACGGCAGAATGGACAAAAACATGCACATGCAGCATTTTTTCTGACGCTGCACCACCGCGTCTAATCGCAGTGCGTTTTGGAAAAACTGCAACACGTGTACACCATGATTGTGTTGTGGTGCAAATTCTGCAATGTGCTAACACATGTAACGTGTGCTGCGGTAACGTGCGCATTACTGCAACATACCTCCACTGCAAAGTGCATATGGAACCTAATGATGTATTAATGCAGGGCAACCTTGGCACCCCAGCTGTGCTAAAACTACAAATCCCATCGAGCCTTTGCCTCTGAGAGTCCTGCCTGTGGCTGTCAGAGCCTTGCAATGCCTCATGGGACTTGTAGTTCTACGACAGCTGGAGGGCTGGAATCGCCCACCCCTGATCTATGCTCTGCTTTCTACAGTAGGAAATCAAATACATGGACTGATAGTAACTCTTTCATATAAGGTAACCCTTTTGTCTTAGGTTTAGTGGTTCTGTAAGCAAGCACAGGTCTCAGAATGTCCTGTCAATTGTTTTTCTGGGACTTGTAGTTCCTCAGTAGTTGTAAAGCCACTATAT
>NW_017306395.1:859930-870441 GCF_000935625.1 Nanorana parkeri
TGTATAATAAGACTGTGCTGTCTGCAGTGACCTGTGTCCCTGATGGATAGGTGACAGGGCAAGCACAGGCTAGCAGGATTTATTAGGCAGGGTTATTACGGAGAAATTGCTGCCTTTCTTGCCCTGATGAAGTGACCGTCCTGCGATGAGGATCGATAGCTGTCATCTCTTGCCATACAGGGTCTTCTCATCAGACAGGAAGCCTGTGCACAGAGATAGGCAGCGACCAGTAATGGGATATTGATCACTGCCAGGGACAGCAGGCTTACAACTAAACCTACCTGCCCCTGCTTCCCACAGGGGCCAGAGCAATTACAGGGGCCCTTCGGACCCAAATAATCAGCCAGATTTATCTCGGCTTCATTATGTTGGGAAATGACAGACATTGTGGTTGTCTCTGAGTTCCAGGGACAGTCCCGGGTTGGGCAGATCTGTCCATGGAAATGTTTGTCCCGTCGTATTCCTCCTCTGCATGACGCATTTCATTCTTCCCCATCTGTTACCATACGGTGACCTTTGTTAGAATGTTGTGGTTTCTCGGTTATATCCGTATTTATAATGTCCTTTCACGACAATGGCATGCAAAACAAGCTGGCCACACACTGCTAGATCTGCGTATCACCGTCATATGAAAAATCAGGTCAGAACATTCCATAAGAGACTTCACGAATGTCGTTCGAAATTGTGTTTGACTTTAACGTCCAATATTTGGAATGAATGGAGTTTCCCGAGTGAAAACCACATTCACTGTTAGAATTCCATACACTATGACCGTACACTATACAATATCATTGTACAATCTCCATTCACCATCAACTATATAGTGTGTGGGCAGAGCCTGCGTGATTTCATACAAAGGGAATGTCTTGTTTAGGTTTGTCCTCATATTACGTAGTTTGGGTAAAGCTAAAGGAGATTGTATAATCAGATTGTACAGTGTATGCCAACTTACATGTGCCCACACATCTTGCGATCATTGGACGGCACTTTTCGTCCGATGATCGAACCGTCGTATGATTTTCGTACTGCGGCCCCATCCTGCCCCGATTATCGCAAGGTTGGATCAGCGGTAATTAACAGAAAAGCAACTGGACGAATTGCGGTAATCGACCGCACTTATTTTCGTCTGCGCATGTGCAGTGTAAATCGTACCAATTGTGGCGTACGGAAACGCCACCAACCTTGCAAAAATCGTACGATCGACCGAAGTTTTCTAACCTGCTGGTTAGTCAAAAGTCGATCGATTGTACAGTATGTGTGGTTGTACACTGCCCATCAACCTTACGAATATCGGACAATAATGCAAGCGCATGCAAAGATCGCCCGATATTGGTATGGGCACCTTAAGGCTGACCATACACCAGGCAATCCGATTGTAACATCTCCTTTAGATCTACCATCAAGAGCCTGTCTGATTGGCTACAAATTGAATTGATTGTTTATGTTTGTCCTCTAATTTTGGTAAATCTATAGCTGGCCATACACCCAGGGGCGTATCTGCCGCGAGGCAAACAAGGCGTTTGCCTGGAGCGGCAGATTCCCTGAGAGCGGCGTTGCTGTGGCTCTCTCCCCTTGATAAATTTTATTTATCAGGGGAAGTGAACCGGAGGCTTTAGGCTATAGTAGAGCCGGGGACGAGGACGGCCGGCGGGGACGAGGACGGCGTGCTGCGGTGGTGTCCAGAAGGCGGCGCTTTGAATGCCAGGTGAGTGATTGTCTGTGCAGATGGGGCCTCCCCCACGGGGGGGCTGCTGATGGTGACGATCGGCCTCAGTACGGGGGGGGGGGGCTGAGGGGATGGAAAAAGTGCAACAGATTTCTTCATCTACGCTAAACTGTGTGGGTGGAGGAATCTTCCGCTGGGCCAAGCTTCAGTATCTTGCTAGTCGGCCTCGCTGGCTGTCCAAATACCTGAACATTGCCCACATCCAATCAGATTGTTCAGGGATTTTGACAGCCAGTAAGACCGACTAGCAAGATACTGAAGCTTGGCCCAGTGGGAGATTCCTCCAGCCACACAGTGTAGCGTAGATGAAGGAATCTGTTGCACTTTTTCCATCTGACCATAGAAAGTCTGCAGATAATCTACAGGTGTATGGCCCGCTTAAAGGAGATTGTACAGAGATTGTGCATCAATAGTGCACGACCATTTTACACCTCAAAGTGAACCTGATCAATTAAAATACTATTTACAATATAAAATACAAAATAAATTGTCCTTTACAGCACGAGACAATCTCTGTGCCCCCTTTATGTCAGAGACCCTGTGACAAGCTGTACATAGTAGTAAAGTCTGCTTTGGTTACGAGAGTATTTGTTTTCTCACGTTTGTTCATAATGTTGCCGTTTTTTCAGAGATGAAACAAAATATTTTTACAAAATGCAGCAAATTCCTGATTATTCTTGAATTTGATTCATACCCAACTAGGACTCTGGGGATGGGTAGCGCTGTGCCTGATAACTACCCCAGTGCCTATGGACCGGTAAGTGACACATTGGTGGGAGTTTATCAAAACTGGAGCAGACAGAATATGGAGCAGGCGCCTTTAGTAACCAATCTGCTTCTCTCTTCAGTTTGTTCACTTAAAGGAGAACTATGAGCTGAGTGATTTTTACCCAGCCTCATAGTTCGAGCCGACGTGTGACAATGAAACTGTCACACTAGATCGGGAAGTGAGCGAACACATAGCGTCGCTCGCTCACTTCTCGATCCTGTCCCTGCAGAGAGCCGTGACTGTCACTCACGGCTCCCTGCAGGGGTCCCCCCCCCCTCCTCCAGTGCTGACTGGTGGAACGGACGGGGAGGGGACAGCTGGCTCTGCCTCTAGATAGGTCACTCACGCAGCTGGGCGGATCCAGACATAATTGTCGAGATCCATCCCGGCTGCGGCGTCTCAGTATACCGCAAGCTGTAGCTCGCGGTATACTGAGCTTAGGGTGACGGGAGAACGCTAGTTTGTGTCCTCCCGTTACCCTTAGGAGAACTATGGGGAAAAAGCACTTACCCCATAGTTCTCCTTTAAGCTTTGAAAATGAGAGATAGAAGCTGATTGACTGCCATGGGCAACTACTCCAGATTGTGTCTGCTCCAGTTTTGATAACTACCCCTCATCCAGTTTTATGCCATCAAGGCAGCAGCAAATAGGTGTAGTGGTTAGCACTTCAGCCTTACAGCACTGGGGTTGCCGGTTCAAATCCTAGTCAGGACACTACCTGCAAGGAGTTTGCACGTTCTCCCCATGTTTGTGTGGGTTTCCTCCTCTAAATTGACCCTATATGTGAGATAGGGACCTGAGATTGTAAGCTACTTGAGGGCAGGGACTGATGTGAATGTGCAGCTATGTAAAGCGTAGTAAATTGCCAATGCCATATAAATACCAATAATAAATAAGCCAGAGACAGGTAACCTTCCATATGTTCCAGAACCAAATGTTCTAAAAAATAAATAAATCAATTCTATAAAATTAAAATAGATTAAAAGTCAAATATGAGTTCTCGATATGCTGGAATGTGGTGATCCTGCGTGGTGAGTCAATGATCTTTCTAAATCACTATCCTGTACATGTGTTTGCTATATTGTGAATCGCGGTTTCCTGTGTGTTACCCTTGACTTCTTCATGCACCATCTATGTCCTATGCAAACTGTATGTACTGATATCCTTCCCTATCCCAATAAACCTACATTTTTTGATTTAAAAAAAGTGAGAGTGTAATGTGAGCTCTTAATGCGCTGTTCTAGAATTTGGTGATCCTGCGTGTTGAGTCAATGTTCTTTATAATTCAGTAACCTGCACATATATGTGCTATGATGAGGATCACCCTTGACATCTTCATTCACCGTATGTACTATGCGAAATCTATGTACTGCTATCCTTTTCTATTCTATTCTTCTTTGATGATAAAAAAAAGTTAAAGTAGAAGAGCAACCAATATACACTCTGTTATCTGGTATCCAACTAACCAGAACTCTCATCTAACCAGAAAAACAAAATCCCCCTGTGTACTCACTGTTCTGCTGATCTGCGGTATGTATTATCCTGGAAACGATTGTGTGTCTATTTGTCTTAATTTGCTTTTGATTACTACAATTTTCAATATTAATATGAAATCAATACAGAGTTTATGCTATGGCATAGTATGGTGTATGGCATTGGTCAGACCTACTTTTAATAGTAACTCTCAAGCAACCAGAAACAACATTTATCCGGAATTTACCAATCCAGGAAAGAAATGAATCAAAAATTCATACATGAGCATCCCTCAAGCTCAGAACCACCCAGCCAACACATCTTCTGCATTACATTCAATAGGAAACAGGTGGCCCATTAAGACAACGTATAGCATAAATTCTCACCTATTTCCTTCCCGGTCTCAGACTCTTGATAACTCTCAGTTTTTGGTCTCCTCTCTCCAACCTGATTGAGTATGTCCACAATGGAGAAAGGAGTGTGGAGGAGTTTCCCATTACTGTTAACTTTTTCTTCTGAGCTATCGCAGTTCAGCATGCCCATGATGATCCAGCTGATCTCTGTAGGAACTGACCTGGCGCTGGTACCTGAAGTCCTACCAAGGTATCCTGTGAATCTGATGAAGAGTCTTGGGCTTAGGCAGATCCGAGTCAGGTCGGGGGGCTCTTGTGATCCCTCCAGTGCCCTCAGTGTCTGCTTGTCTATGATGACAGGTGTCTATATGCGTCTCTGCTTTAATGGGCATCCCATAGAGGAGGAGACACAGCAAGCAGCCACGAGACAGAGGGGAGGAGATGACACTAAACTGGAAAGAGAGAACAGTGACAAGCCAGGAGGCGGAGGAGAGAAGTCTATTTATCTTTGGTACCCAGTCCATTTATTTGTCCTTGGTGACCTGCCATTGTACTCTTTGATTGCCACAATTACTGTGCATGTACACTACCCCATCCTATATGGCAGCCCTTTCATCTCGCATCTGCCCCTCATCTCAATCATCTACTTAATTCCTCGTCCATTTCGTCTTAATCTCTAAATTAGTGTTGGTTGGTTAGCTGTAATGTGAATTTCAAGGTATGGCTTAAACCAAAGACATCCACTCATCATTGTTCTCTGCTTCTAGATTGATGCGGACTTTAAATATTTCACAATAAAAAACATAAAACGCTGCTGTTTGTTTTTAGAACATGATAGGTGTGTATCTTCGGTCTTGCAGGAATTAAACAGATGTAACTGAGCTTTAAGAGAAAATTTAGATAATTGTTATACAAATAAAAGGTATGAAAATGACTCTATGTATTTATTTTACTAGCAGGTTATTGTAAACTATGCAAATATAAAATTAAAGGAGAACTATGGGGTTAAGGCTTTTCCCCAAAGTTCTCCTTAGGGTAACGGGAGGACACAAACTAGCGTCCTCCCGTCACCCTAAGCTCAGTATACCGCGAGCTGTAGCTCGCGGTATACTGAGACGCCGGAGAGGATCCCGACATCGATGTCGAGATCCGCCCAGCTGCGTGAGTGACAGCTGGCTCTGCCTATCTAGAGGCAGAGCCAGCTGTACCCACCCCCTCCCCGTCCGTTCCGCCAGTCAGCGCTGACGGATCAGAGCGGGGCGGGGGAAATCCAGCCCCTCCACTGTCACAGCAGAGAGCCGTGACAGGATCGAGAAGTGAGCGAACATCGGCATGTGTTCGCTCACCTCCCGATCTACTGAGCCGACCTGTGACAGTCTCATTGTCACAGGTCGGCTAGAACTATGAGGTGAGTGAAAAGCACTCACCTCATAGTTCTCCTTTAAGAGGCTAAAGAAGCCCCCACAAATTACAACCTGATCACTTCTACAATACCTGGGAAGAGACATTTAAATAACTCTAAACATACCTGTACGCCAGAGGAGGAGTCACAGTGTTCTGCTTTCAGGTCACATGACCCAAACCAAAGCATTATAGGTTGACATACAACAGAAAAACCTACCAGTGTATGCCCAGCTTTAGTCATGTGACCAGCAGTAGCTCTGCATTGTGTGCACCAATACCAGTGGAATCTTCTTTCACTTTTAGGGCCGGTTCACACCACAAAGTCCGCGTCCCAGTGCATTCGGCCACTGGAACGCAAGCCGGCCTGTGTTCAGGGGCGTGGCGGTGCATTGAAGTCAATGGATCCGCAGCCATGCCGCCCGCACACATTAGTGCTTGCGTTCTGCTCCAGTGTGATCAGCAAAGATAGTGCTTGCAGCATTTTGTTCGGACCGGACCGCAGGCATAATGTGCCTTGCGTTCCAGTGCGGCCGATCGCATTGCGGCCGGAGGCCGTGGCTACGGTACCATTCACTTCAAAGGAACGCCACGCCCCCTCTTGCCCTACAACATAGTGAGCCGGCAGCAATGCAATGCAGTGCGTTCTGGCCAGAATCGTGCCGGAACGCACTGTGTCTGGTGTGAACGAGGCCTTATAGTATGATATCGTTGCATCAGAGCGTGCGATGGGGAATCTCCGATACATTTTTAATGCAGGTTTACACTTCAAATGATGACTATTCAAAAAAATGTTTTAAATGTATTACTTAATTACAAAATCATTTAGAAACCTGATTTCCACCCCCTTCTGTAGTGTTCTATAGGCAGCATGTAGTGGGTGGAGCCTGCATAGTCCCTCCCACATGTCACTGCTACATTTACAAGGTAATATTTGGGTTTGCAAAGGCATTTGCTGCACATGAAGTGGGTTTATATCCTTTGTGGTTATTGAGGGATATATCTGAATAAAAGTTTTCATGTGGAGAATTCAGCTTTAAACTCTGGGGGGGTAAAAAATACTTAACCCTTGCATTGGGGCTACCCCCAAGTTGTAAGGAGTTAAGTGCTCGTTTTTGTCTAGGTTCAAAGATAACAAAGTTATACTCACCCGAACGTCGGATCCGGGTGGCTGTGACAGAGTTCAATCCAGAGTCACGTAACCCCCGCCCCGCAGCAGCGATGGTATGGCCCTTGGCGTCCTCACATCCTATAGATAGGCTATAGAACGTGAGGACTCAGGGACCTTAGACTGTTGCAGTGGAGGGGGAGTGAGGCAGAAGAACCGCATCTAAAAGCCTGTAAGCTCCGAGGATCAGGTGACTATAACTTTTTTATTTGTAAAGCTGATGAAAACGAGCACTTAACCCTTGCAATACTGGGGTAGCCCCAATGCAAGGGTTAATAATCTTCTTCCCCAGACGAAAACGAGAACTTAACCCTTGCAGTGCTGGGGTAGTCCCAATGCAAGGGTTGAGAATCTTCTTCCCCAGAAGAAAACGAGCACTTAACCCCTGCAGTGCTGGGGTAGCCCCAATGCAAGGGCAGGGATCTCAAGTCTCCCTGATGTTCAAGGAGTCTCCCTCTTTTGGACAGCAGCTCCCTGATGTCCGCGAGAGAGGCATTTTCTCCCTGAAAGCTTTACTCTGAGTAAACCTTTCCGGTAAGATATCAGTGGGTAAAGTTTCAGAGTGAGGCTTGCCTCCTGGAGGAAGGTCATGTGATCTCTAGAGTAGCTCTCAGAAGGAAGAAGCTACTTGCTGCGCAGAGAGGGCGGACATAGACTACTATTGAGAGCAGGTACAGGCACTGCTGCAGGGTTGAGAGAGAGCTGTTAACCCTTTGTGGATAATATAGAATTAATTATATGTCCTGGTGGTCTAGTTATAGAGAACATTTATATTATTTGCTGCCCATAGCAACTAGTCAGCTGTGTATCAGGGACTTTACTCCTCAGTGTTTTTCTAAAAAGGTCTCGGGCTGTCTAATAAATTGTGACCTTTACACCGACAGAAGGTTAATAATCTCCTTCCCCAGACAAAAACAAGAACTTAACCCTTGCAGTGCTGGGGTAGCCCCAACGCAAGGGTTAAGAATTTTCTCCCCCAGAGTTCTTTAAAATATTAGACTTTCTACACGCTGCCCGAAAATCAGGCAGAATCAGTCCGGTTGCTATGGGCGAAGGCTTCATAGCCAATCAGTCATAACCCTAATTTATCCAAGTGAGCATTCTGTAAAATCATCAATAACGCTGGCTGTGTGGTGTACCGTTCTCTACATGGTGATTCCACAATAACAATCTTCTTCCTGATCCGATATTATACTGAATTCTTCAAAGGCCTGGAAATGGTTTAATAAAGCAGAATGATGTTATTACTGAGGCAGAATTTCAGAATACAATATAATTCCTAATTGTTCTATGATCATCATTTCCTCACAAGCTGATCATTGGAACCGTCATATATATATATAAATTCTGTCCCTGTGCCATCTTTAAATTGCTTTGATCCTGGGTGTGTTTCACCCCCCGACCTGTCCTGATGACTCCGGCGAGCTGAAATCGATATTCTCAGCGTGTGGCGAGCTCTGATAAGAGCGCGCGGCGCGGCCTACGGAGAAGTGGTGGCCTGGATGTTGTATTAGACATCATGTACATCAGCTGGTACTGTAGCTTGTACCTACGTGAAGAACACATCAACACGTTCCAGAATCATCATCTCCCTGTCAGTCACATGTTTATTGGGGAGTCTTTATTTTCCCGGCCATTGAGATAAATACATCAACCTGCTTCTACAATAGGGGGAAAGATGCACAAAGATTTACAAATTCTTCTCAAATTCCTTTTTTTCCTTATAAATCTACACACAACCTCAGCACTGTAACCCCTTGCTGCTGGCGGGAGCTCTGGCCCTTTAGCTGGGTCATGACTCCGGAGACCAGTAGGAGGTGCTCCCGTTCATACAGTCACTGTGATTGGCTGTGCAGTGGTGTTGTAATCTAGAGCCCGTTACTAATCAAAGGCAGTTGAGCGTGAGTGGTTGGTGACAGCTCGGTCACAATTATGGGGGTTCTGATTGAATGTGCCCCAGAACAGCACAATTACACAAATATGCGCAGTTGGGTATTAAGGCACACCTGTAATGCAGAGGTGTATTTACTATAAAATGTGCCCATGGTGTCCTGCCCAGCTCTTGGCAACCAGTGATGTCATGGCTTCCAGGAGCTTGGCGGGACGCCTGCCGGAACAAATAATCAGCGCACTTTGTGGGTCGGCAAACTTTCGCTGACCCATGGATCGGCACCGGCACCCCCCCCCTCACCCCTTCAAGTGGTGCCCAGGGCATGTGCCACTACTGCTGCATAAATGTGTCATGCTGTCTTATAGGGGGCACCAATTGAGCATGCCCCGGAACAGCACAATGATGCAAATATGCGCAATTGGGCATTAGGGCCTATCCGCCATGCTATTACATATATGCGTCACATTACCGTATATGGGGTAAAAAGACAATGTCACCAGAATAATAGATACATGTGTGTGCATTTTTTTTAAAATGTGTTGCTTTTTCCTTTATTTATTATATCTGCAAAATCAATAGGGATCTCATACTTCCGGGAGCGTCAGCAGTACATTATACAGCAATGCAGAATACCACCAGCTATAGAGGACTACAAATCCCAGCGATACATTATACAGCAATGCAGAATACCACCAGCTATAGAGGACTACAAATCAGTTCTGTGTGATGAGGGGGCGGGGATTACACCGCTCCCTCTCATTGGCTGCTGCCCGGCTGGATGATGCTTCACGCTGCGCCCGGAACAAGATGAGGGGAGCAGCGTGAAGCATGTAGGGGCCAGGACGGGAGGAAGAGGTCCCGGGACTGGTAATCAGCGGTCACCAGTGGCCCCTTCCTCCTGTCCTGGGCCCCCTCCAAGTGGCCGAACTCCAGGGCCCGGTCGCGGCCGCGACCTCTGCGACCCTGGTAGTTCCGCCACTGGCAACCGGCTATAGAGGACTACAAATCCCAGCAATACATGATTATACAGCAATGGAGAATGGCAACCGGCTATAGAGGACTAAAAAATGGCAGCAATACATGATTATAGAGCAATGGAGAATGGCAACTGGCTATAGAGGGCTACAAATCCCAGCAAAACATGATTAATAAACAAAGGGGTGGGAGGGGGCGTGGGCATTCATGTCGATGGGACTGCAGACACGCCTCCTGCCCACAGTGCAATTTCCTGCATCGGTACACATGGTACAGCAGTGAACTGTGTTCCAGTGCGGTGCACTATTGTTTGTGATCGCACCGCAATGGAGTGCTGTACCACGCCTTCTGGTGTGGGACATTAAACTGCAGGCAGAAGGCATGTCTGCGATGTCTGAACAAGGGACTCCAGACCCGGCAGGCTCTCGGCAGCCCATACTGGTGAAGTTCTATGGCATTCTCTCTCCCCAGGGAATCTCTGTGCCTCCCAATCAGCTGCATGTACCAGTGATTTACTGTGCCTGCTCTCAGGAGGGTTCCAGAGGGTATAGCAGGTTGATGCGGGCTCCAAAAGGGCTACAGACTTGAGGAGGGCTCCAGTGGTCAGAAGGGGTGTGGGCGTCAGGAGGGCTGTGAGTGTCAGGAGGAATGTGGTGGTCATAAGGGGTGCGGTTGTCAGGATGGGTGCGGCGGCCAGAAGGGGTGCGGGCGTCAGGAGGGCTGCAGGGGTCAGAAGGGGTGCGGGCGTCAGGAGG
>NW_017306395.1:870459-873081 GCF_000935625.1 Nanorana parkeri
GGTCAGAAGGGGTGCGGGCACCAGGATGGCTGGGGCAGTCAGAAGGGGTGCGGGCACCAGGATGGCTGGGGCAGTCAGAAGGGGTGCGGGCAGCGGGATGGCTGGGGCAGTCAGAAGGGGTGCGGGCACCGAGATGGCTGGGGCAGTCAGAAGGGGTGCAGGCGTCAGGAGCGCTGTGGTGGTCAGAAGGGGTGCAGCACCAGGATGGCTGGGTCAGTCAGAAAGGGTGCGGGCGGGCGTCAGTGGTCAGAAGGGGTGCGGGCACCAGGATGGCTGGGGCAGTCAGAAGTGGTGCGGGCACCAGGATGGCTGGGGCAGTCAGAAGGGGTGCGGGCGTCAGCTGTCAGAAGGCGTGCGGGCACCAGGATGGCTGGGGCAGTCAGAAGGGCTGTGGCGGTCAGAAGCGGTGCAGCACCAGGATGGCTGGGTCAGTCAGAAAGGGTGCCGGTGTCAGGAGGGCTACGGAGGTCAGAAGGGGTGAAGAGCCTGCAGGGACTGGTCCAGCAGCCAGGCAGGATCGAGGTTCAGGGGAGTACATCTTCTTTATTTGACCCCCACCCCACGACAAAACGAGCACTTAACCCTTGCAGTGCCAGGATAGCCTCGCTGCAATGCAAAGTTTTATAATACATTTTTTAATGTTGACCCCCAAATAAGGCGTCACGCAGAACACGGTCAGGAAGATGGAGTATGCTTTTAAAGTAAAGAAAAGCAACGGCCTACTCTTTGAGGCACACAGCCTATTTCATTATCTGACAGATCAAATATTGCCAGATTAGTTTTGGTATGTTTTAAACAGGATACAACCCGGATTTTCGCGTCACACCGCTGCCATCTCAGCCATTGCACGCCCGCAGGGTGCTGCGCTAAGACTACATCTCCCAGCATGCACCAGCGTCTTACGTCATTAGAGGCGTGGCCGCTCCCAGAGTTGCTCGGCTAGTCATGGCGTCCTGGGCCGGAGGGGTTCGGGCAGTGCTGCTGGATGTTAGCGGGGTGCTGTATGACAGCGGGGGCCCGGAGGGGGGCGCCGCCATCCCCGGCTCTGTGCAGGCGGTGGACAGGTGAGGCGTATGAGACCAGATAGGTGGGGCGTGGCTGTAAGTGAATGGGCGGGGTCTGGGTCCGTTCTAAGGAGTGGCTTACTGTGAAGTCGGGGGGCGGGGCCAGATGCACGTGCTTGGTGTAGGCGATGCTGCTCGTCTGTCACTGCGGTGCCGGTCCGGTTGCTGACTGCGGTGATACAATATAAAGAGAGTGATGATAACCTATAGACAGATCATAACTGAAAGATCAATTACTTTATAACTGTGAAGTGAAATCTGATTGGTTGAGGCGATGATGGGTTACCGCCCAGGGGCTGACTGGCAACTTTTAGCCCAGGGGGCAAGTACAACCCAGAGGCCCATGGTGTAGCGACCTAGCCCCCCTCCCGCTCTGCCTCTCCCTCCGCCCCCACCTGCCACTTTTACCATCCATGTAATGGTATTGTGAATGCTTGGGTGATGTGAGGACTCACTATGAAGTCCATGAAAGGGGCAATTGGCTGGGGGATGGCACTCTGCTCCTGCTGGGCTCCCTACATGGTCCTGGCCTAAATCCGCTGCATTTCCGGTACTTAGGCACTCTCGACCACTGTAGGCCACTTCTGGGCTGTGAACTAATCAGAGAGGCCCGGGGGGCAATTGCCACCCTGCCCCCCGGCCCAGTCCGCCCCTGTTACCGCCCTTTGTACGTGTTTGGTCGCTAGTTCCTTTAAGGCGCGCTTGTAATAAAAGCAGCGGGAGACATTTTACATTTCATACAGATTTTTATAGGACTATTCGTATGAGATTGGAAACATTTTATAGCAATGCATGTGTCACCAACCGCTATCAAAGAGAAGCTGTCATACTGCCAGTACTGCAATCCCTGATGGATCCTCAGGGGTGGAGCCAGCTTCAGGGCAGAGCCATGTGTCAGCAGAATTAGGTACAACGACTTGCCTGTCCGGGCACTAGCACTGCTTATGGCAATGGCAGACTCCAGCATTGGGTGGGATCTTCAGCTGTAGCAGGTGCCCAGATAGCAAGCAATTGAGCTGCAAGTTTGAAAACGACTTGCTAAACTATTGCAGACTTGCCAAGCTTCACAATCTTGTTGCACAATTACAGCAAGTCTGCATTGCAAGTCTCCAGATCAATGTGCTTTGCAAAAGTGCTGTACACTTGCAGAGCTCTTGCTAAGACCTGCAGGACACTTGTTGTAGACTTGCCAAGCAAATTTGCTACAAATTCAAAAAGTGTCAACTAGAACTTGTGCTGCGAGTGTTCTGCAAGTCTATAACCTGCCAGGAATGTGTGCAGCAAGTTAACAAGAATTACAATTTAACCTTGCGGCAAGTTATCCTTGCTATCTGGGTGGCAGCTATCATGACAGGTTCTCTTTGAATGCCCCATGCCTGTAGATGTGGTGCAGCTGTAAAGTTGGGTTGATCATTGGGAACCTGACATCCAGCTAGTAAGCAGTGTGGTAATGGCATGATGCCTCCTAATGGTGGTACAGGAGACGGGGTTCAAAGTCCAGCCACTGCCCAGTCAGTATAACAATATACTCCTGTATGTCGGGGGGGGGGGGGGGGTG
>NW_017306395.1:873274-908359 GCF_000935625.1 Nanorana parkeri
CAATGCCCCCGTATTCCTCAGTTCAGAGTCTATGCTGTAAAAGCTTACTCACCATGGAGAGATCCACAGGGACCCGTTCACACCAGATGCATGGGGGCTGCGCTGGTCGTCTTTTCCAGCACCGCCCCATGCATAGACGAGGCAGATCAGCTGATTTCACACCACCTCATTGCATGCAGTCATTTTTTGCTGTGGCGCGGTAAAATCGCATTGCACTGCACCGTGGTCGATAAAACGTAATAAAATGTCACTGTAACATTTCAATTAAAGGAGAACTATGAGGCGAGTGTTTTTCACTCACCTCATAGTTCTAGCCGACCTGTGACAATGAGACTGTCACAGGTCGGCTCAGTAGATCGGGAGATGAGCGAACACATACCGGGTTCGCTCACCTCTCGATCCTGTCGCGGCTCTCTGCCGTGACAGGGGAGGGGCTGGATTCCCCCCTCCCCGCTCCGATCTGCCAGCGCTGACTGGCGGAACGGGAGGGGGCGGGTACAGCTGGGTCTGCCTCTAGATAGGCAGAGCCAGCTGTCAGTCACGCAGCTGGGCGGATCCAGACATAATTGTCGGGATCCGCTTGCTAGTTTGCATCCTCCCGTTACCCTAAGGAGAACTATGGGGAAAAGACTTAACCCCATAGTTCTCCTTTAAAGTTAAATTTTTCCCCCCCCCCTTCCCAATCCTGCTGTAAGGACTTTCCTTAAATGATGCCTCTTTATTCGATCATCTTCTTTCCTTTCCTTTTCAGCTGTCCCACCAGCGCTGACTCCTCTGTCCTCCTCTTCTCTCATGTCCTACGCTGCTCCGTAGACTTACCTTGTGTCTTTCCTCGTCTTCCACCCAACATCTGACGTGCGCATGCACCCGCCCCGCGATCCTCTGCGGCCGCCCGAGAATTTTTCAGATGTTCTGATGGGAGCGCACGGCGGAGACACAGGTTTTTGCTGACATCTACTGCTTGCTAGCAGGAGATATATGCAAAAGCACGCGAGGGTTTAATAACCCTTTAAGTTCTATCAACAACAAAAAAAGCTAGCTGCACGATGCTGATCCGAGAAGAACCTTTGTGAGTATAAGATGTTACTATACAATAAAGCACGGGTGGGCAAACTCCGCCACTCCCGCTGTGGTGACCCTACAAATCCCATCATGCATCTGTCTCTGGGAGTCATGCCTGTGGCTGTCAGAGTCTTGCAATGCCTCATGGGACTTGTAGTTCCACAACAGCTGGAGGGTTGGAGTTTGCCCGCCCCTGGGATCAAGTTTTATTGAAGATGTCACACGATGCCGGGACACTTTCTATTTGTTGTGTAGTGTTCTGCATTCTGGTCACAATGAATAAGATTGGGCTGATATGTCCAGACTGGAACTTGTGGCTGTAGCACGGTGGTAGATAGTTGGGTTATGTTGCTTCTGTACACTGACATCGTTGTAGTAACGTTACCCTTCTCTGCACCGGGGAGTCTCATGTCCACTATATTTAGCCCGTATGTTTCTACTTATATTTCCCCAGAGGTCACTCAGTGACAGATGAGGCCAAACTTAAAGCTGAACTCCGGGATAAGTAAATATTGTCCTCATAGAAGAGTCATGTGTATTCTTCCTGGAATCTTGGTCAGCGTCATGTATTCATCCCAGATCTATGCAGTAATCCAGTGTGACACTTGGAGCTTCCTGTAATAAAGACCAGTCACTGCTGCTCTCTCTCCTTCTGCCGGATGACTGGTCTTGTCTCCACCCCCCCTGTAATAAAGACTGGTCACTGCTGCTCTCTATCCTTGTACAGGATGATTGGTCTAGTCTCCACCCCTCCTGCAATAAAGACCGGTCACTGCTGCTCTCTATCCTTGTACAGGGTGACTGGTCTTGTCTCGGCATGCTCCTGTAGTTTTCTGCAGGCAGCCTGTAGTGGGTGGAGCCTACTGAGCCCCTCCTACAGCTCTGCTCTCTGCACAAGCTATGTAGAGCACAGTGATGATGTCACTGCTACGGTTTAGCTCATATCTGGGTTTGCAAAAGCATTTGGTGCACCCACAATGGGCTTATAGTATTAAGGAATATAATTAGGGAATATGTTTACATTAGGGATGCACCGATACTGTTGTTTCGGTGTTGAGTACGAGTACTGATATTTCATCCAATACCAAACACCGATACCGGAAATCCCATTAAGGAAGCCAAGCGGCGTGTAAAGACTCGCCACCGGTCTTCATGATTAGCCGGGAAGCTGTCTCCATGCTCCCTCATCACCTGGTGAGCCGGCTTCCTCGTCATTTGGTGACGAGTGAGCATGGAGCCGGCTTCCTGGCCACTCAGAAAGCCAAGCAGCATGTAATGACTCGCTGGCCAGCTTTCTGATACCGAAAGCTCGGGTATCGGGCGAGGCATGGGAGCATTTGGGCGAGTACGAGCACTCACCCAAATACTCACTAGTTTACATTAAAGTTTGTGTGGCCGGAGTTCCAGTTTTAAAAATGTACTTCCCAGCCTTGTTACAGTATTTCCAGTTTACATGGCACATGAATGATTTGCCTACTAGGATATTATCTCCTTGTGCATGGGGTGGTGACAGGGCCTCTTTGAAGGATATTCATAATAATAGATTCAAAGGGGGTCTAAACACCTGGTCTTGAAGTGGTTAAAAGGTTTCCTAACTAATTCTAAGGTAAGTGAATATTGTTAGGCCTCATTCACACTGAGCGACATGAAAATTGGGCGATTTTATATGAGTGATATTGAGCGACTTTTTCCTATTGGGCTGTATGCAATCAGGAGCAAAATCGCACGAAAAAAGGGTCATGTAGGAGCGACAAGCTACAGCGACGAGCTACAAGCGATATTGAGCGACGAGATGTGAACAGCGCCATTGAAATGGATTGGAGAAGCTACATAGAGCGATATCGCGTGGAAATATGAGCGATACCGCTGCAAAAATCGCTCGATAAATCGCTCAGTGTGAATGGGGCCTTAAAGGGAAATTCCGCCTTCTAGAAAAAAAAGAACATAATAATAAATAAACAACAATACACTTCTTCATAAAAGACTATATTATTTCTTTGCATTGGAGCCAGTAAAGCATTGCCATTGTGATCAGTGAATGGCGGTGAAATGGATCAGAACCCCAACTGGGTTCACACAAGATATCTGCGGCTGTTCCTAATTTGTTGTATGCGGTGCACCGGAAAAATCACAAACACAGGGTTAAGGTCTATGACGATTCTGCTTTATTCAGGGCGGTCTCTCTCTTTTATACACAGATAACATGAGAGTGTTCGGCACACATATGCCCACATCTGTTATCTCTAAATGTCTTGTACTATTGGGCAAACTAGAGGAGCTGTTAGTTAAAGTCTTGTGTCTCTCGCTAATTGGTTAGTCAAAGATATCTTCTGCCTGTAGCATCCTCCCTCGGCATTCTTTTCATGTATCCTCGGCGCGCTCAGGGTACAGGGTATATCTTGGTTACGCGTAGCAACGCTAAAGCTGAGTAAGGAAAGTCACAAAGCTAGGAAGCAAATGAAACAAATTCAAACATAGGAAAATACATTTTCTTGATATGATCCATATTCCTTCACAGCGGGTGCAATGCTCTGGCTCCTGCAGATATTTCCTCCCATTAATGTCTCCCTGCATTAGATGTGATGATGTCACAGGTCCTTAGATCACCGGAGCGTGGCGGATGAAGAGGCTCCAGGTCTAGCAGCCATGCAGGATCGAGGACCAGGGGAGTATATCTTCTTTATTTTCGCCTGCCCCTAGAGCAAAAGCAGCAGTTAACCCTTGCAGTATGGGGGTAGCCCCATTGCAGGGGGTTATTTTTATATTTTATTCTTTAATGCTGTTTTGTACCCCTATGAGACTTCCTCTCACTTCCTGTCCTGGTGACAACACTGTCACTAGCACATAATGTGAGGGTAAATCTCTGTGGCAATGGCACAGATGACAATACAATATATAATAAAAAACGACAACGGTTCTAATTCTTTTCCACAGTTATAAAAAACTCAAATGGCCCATTTCTAACTGAGCCATAGCAGCAAAAGGGTCAAGAGGCTGAACTCCTTCCTGGACCTGTGGGGAAGGGTTCCAGGTAGTACTTGAGAATCTCCAGTCTATTGTCCTCGGGCGCGTTCAGGAAAGTCTAATCTGCAAATGATTAAACAAACACGGTGACATTTTATGTGATGTATGATAGGAGGCGAATACAAACAGCCATTGTCTGAGCAGACGCTGATAAGACATGGGGTGGGCCCGGTCAATGTAGTGACAAGTATAGGGCTTCTATGCCATTTGCATTTGTAAGTGTGCCAGGGCAATAGGGAGCAGAAGGCGGGGGACACACTTACAAGAGCTCTCCAAGGCTCCTCTGATCATATGAATGAGCTGGTTGGATATTTACAAGGTATTGTTGGAGATACACTGAAAGCCGCGGCACAAGTGAGCATCTGCTGGCTGGTGTCCATCTTTGTCTCCCACCGGGCCCAACAAGCCAGTAATTGTGAGCAGGGCCGGCAGACACAGGCCGTAAACCTCAGCCACCCTCCGAGGCTCTCTGCTGGGATGTGTGAAACCAAGAATTTATAAACCATGGCAAGGCCTTCAAAGTGTGCTGGAGGTTTCATTGACTTCACTGAGTCTTTTTGTTTTGGGGTTAATGCCCTCAGGGGGGTTTCCTTTATATGACGAGCCGAGGTTAACTGGCAGTAAGCTAGCGGTATGCACTTATTTATTTTTTCATTTTGGATTTTGGTCGGTCTGGTATTGTTCTGGCAAGTTGTAAGTACAAATGAAATAGATTTCATAGCTAAAGCTGGCCATACACCATATAGGTTGAAGTGGATGGGCCTGTGTCTTTATCCAACCTTACCTACTATGTAACACCAAAAGAATTATGTTCACTTTGTTTTTGGAACATTCGATTTTGCAAAGCCCCAGCATATACTATGCCCTACATGTAATAGGAACACATACAGGAGTTGTTTTTGATAATACAATCAAAGCTTACTTGGAAAAAAAAAACCTTTTATGTAGTGAGTGTTGCCTTCCATCTGCCCATCACTTTCATCAACTTCCTGGATTCCCTATAAGCTCTGAATCTCCTTCTCTGCTGCCTAATGTGATGCAATCTTGATTTCTCAAGATGACATATCCCATCATACATTGCTTCCAGCAAGCAATGTTAATGTTTCATTGTTCAGGCGTTGAGTTGTAGTTCAGAAGGCAGGCTCTGTGAGAGCTGTGACAGCAGAAAGTGCATTTTCACAGGGCTGAGTGAAACTGTGTCAGTGCATTGAGGAAGTCCATCCTATGGGCATCTTCAGTAAGTAAGTTTACAAATGGATGGATCTGGTTATTAGGGGTGGGATAGAAATTATGCAAATTCAATATATAAATAAATATTTGGTTTTAACAACCCCAATTCCCCAAAAAAGTTGGGACGCTGTGGTTATTAGGAGTGGTGTAAAACATATGGAAATGGGCCGCTCTGCCCTTTGAAGTTAATGACAGGGAGGCCACATCTGGAGGTGACAGTCTGCATGTAATCGTACATGGTGCAATTACATTTGATTTGGGATAGATGGTTGTCACTGGACACAAAATAGAAGGGTCCAGCGACAGTCATCTATTCAAAACAGCATGCAGCCAGCAAGGGCTGTTCATATAATTAGCATTTTTTTTATTCCATAGGGCCTCTGCTTTCAGAAAATATATCATTGTTTGGGGCTTTTAAGCTATTTTCTAGCCAAAAATTCAGATATTATCATGTGTGTGCAAAAATTAAGAAATTGCTCTGGACAGCAAGTAGGTAATTTCAGTGTGTACAGCGGCCGCATCTAAACGAGACACCTGGCATTTGAGCTGCAGGAATCTGTAGTTTCTTGCCGCAGGAATGCCAGATCGCCCCATGTGAATGGGGCCTTGGTCATGGGCCTGTGTAGATCACCCGTGGGGAAAAGAAGAGAGACACAGTGTTAGTCAATGCATGCAGCCGTAGGCAGTGTTGTCACCAGGACAGGAAGTGAGAGGAAGTCTCATAGGGGAGTGTCTGTCCGGCGTGCACGCTCACGGCTGCATGCATTGACTTACACTGTGTCTCTCTTCTTTTCCCCACGGGTGATCTACACTGCGCATGCGACCACACACATCCTTCTGCACGGCCGCTCGAGAAGCTGGATTCTACAGCCGGGAGCGAGTGGCGGAGGGACTGGTTTTTACCTGTTTGGAAACTTTTTAATTTTTTTTAAATGTTTTGCATAAATCTACTGCTTGCTAGCAGTACATATATGTAAACAAAAAAAATAAGACTTTATTACCACTGTAACCTTCTGCGATCCGCCCGTGGAGAAAAAATGGACGGACGGCAGACTCCCATTTGCGGGTTGCCGACGGCATTTTTTCCCTGCTCGCGCGCGCCCCCTAGCATGCGCGCACGGGCAGGAAAAACCTGTACTTTCGGCATAACCGTTACCGGCTGTTTCTCATACAACCGATCAGCGGCTCTATAGCCACCGATCGGTTGTATGGGGTGATTTGATCTGCCGCAAAACCGTGCGAGTGCCGCCGCCGCTCCTGACCCCTCACCTTCAATTGCCGGGATCCGCTAGCCCATTTGCGGCCCGGCTCGGGAGGGCGTCAGGAGGAAGATGGGAGGGAGATAAGCATCTTCTTCCTCCTTGCTGAACTCCCTCCGTATGGTGAATGCAGAAGTGATGTGTATTACATCACTTCCGCATTCACCTGTCAGTCATCTGGCTGCTATAGCCAGAGAAAAGAAGCTGATAAAGCAGATCTCTGCTTCATCAGCTTCTTGTGGGGTCCCCAGGTGGCATTAGGGGCCCTAGAGACCCCTAATGTCTCCATAAAGAGTCAGTGTGCCTTTGCTATTATATAGGGGGATTGTTATCCCTCTCTGTGATAGCAATAACAATAAGTGTAAAAAAATAAATAAATATAAATGAAAAAAAGTTAAAATAAAAGTCACATATAAAAAAAGTTTTAAAAAACGCAAAATTTGTAAGTCCCCCACCACCACGTTTACGCACATATAAACGTAAATATGCGTCAAATGCGACAGCGCGCGAAAACAACAATTGCGCTACACATGTTACATATCGCCGCAAACGTCGGAGTGAGAGCAATCATTTTAGGGCCATCAATCACTGATAAAATTAAACTGATGAGCGGTTAAAGCGTCGCCTAAGGCCAATTTTGGGTATTGTAGCTTTTTGAGGTTTCGCGCATGCGCGCAATTTTAAGGCTTGACATGTTTGGTGTATTTTTACCCGACATGACCCCGTCTCTTATATTTTACCAGAAAATTGGACTAAAATACTAAGTAATAATAAAGTAATAGTTCAGATCATGATCCAGCAGTCATCTAATGTCTATGGCCAATCTAAGCTGAGATGACAGTAATGGCGGGTTTGACCCACAGAGCATACACATCGTAACTTATAATATTAGAGGAAAATAAAATAAGAATAGCAGGAAATAAAAGCACATATTATTTTTGTTTACTCTCGTTGACTGGTCCTCAAACGTCCCACTTTTTAGCGCTCCAATAAAAAATAAATGTTGCTGATTAGGCTTTTGTGTCTCTTTAATGAGGGAACAGATGCCTCAATCACAATTCAGATTCCTGTCAGCAGCCAATTAATGATTAAACAGCACACGAGCATCTCCACAGCTAATTGTTTTACCAACACAGATGTTGTGTGGAAGTCGTAAAAGATCAGAAGAGCTGATTGTTTGCTGGAATTGGGATCACATTAACCTCCTGCCATTCAAACATTCTTAAAAATGAGCGGGAACAAGTGCATGAGACATCACTGGGCACACTGACGTACAGAGGTGAAATAGTGTAACCATAATGGGGGGACCCAAAAGAAACCCAGAAGTTCTGGATCATAGGAAGGATACTACCTATAATGTGGAGCCATTTATCTAACTTGTATACAGAGGTTTCTGGCTTGTTTAGTCTTGTCAGTGCCAGATATGGCTTTTACGAGGCAGGGCAAAGGCAACCAACTATCCTTTACTAATATAGTGTGGGGTACAATGAGGGGAATTTATCATAACTGGAGCAGACAAAAACTGGAGCAGCTGTGCATGGCAACCAATCAGCTTCTCTCTTCAGTTTGTTCCATTAAGTTTTGAAAATGAGACAGAGAAGCTGATTGGTTGCCATGCACAGCTGCTCCAGATTTTGTCTGCTCCAGTTTTTATAAATCCCCTCAATGCATTCTGTGCTTGTATTGTTCATTTTTGTTTTGGTGGGATGAGATAAGGTGTGATCACCCTAACAGACTTTACTGCTTTCCACTTATATCTACAGACAATCTACTAAGGGGGCGGTTACATCACAATCACCCTTTGGTGCAGGCTGGACAAATCCAAAGGTCCAGGTCGCCAGTGCTCCTTAAAAAATTAAAGCTGGCACCTAGCTTTTGAGGTTTTCCTCAATAGAGTTGGCCTCTAAAAAATCATGCTGGCTCCTGCATTGAACAGACTGGCTTCTGAATTCCATATGAGTTTTTCCACCCCTTCCCTAGTGGATTCTGTGGCCTAACCACATTCACGCTGCTTTTAAGATTGTAATGTAGTATTATACTCTAAAAACAAATTCAGTAATTAACCCAAATCAAACAAATATACATTGCCCAGCAGAATATTTTTTTAAAGTTTTGCCCAAACACTTACAGCCATCATGTTTCCAAACAGCTCCACCTCTCTCCGCTCAGCTTCCCTGAACTTCCCGTCCAGTAAGAGATCATAAAGGGCAGAGCAGTCTCCAGCAGCCATCCATCTACTAGTTTGAAGGATGGTGGAGCAGGGAGCTGAGTAGTGGATTGACTTGCTCTGTCTGTGTGTTTGTGGGGACTCATCTCTTCAGGGAAAGCCTATGCCACCTCTACCTAACAACTGAACTATTATTTTTTCAAACAACTCATCCCTACACAGCTACCACATTTTGTATCACTTGCCCCTTCCTTTTAGATTGTAAACTCTCAGGATCAGGGCCCTCCTAACCACCTTGTCTTTATTTGTATTGCAGCTGTACTGTCTCTCTCTATATTGTAAAGCTATATATAAATCCTGTATAATAATAATACTTAATGAGTTGCTGATCTAAAACAGGTACTTACCTATTAAGAGAACCTGTCACTGTGCTCTGCATGGTCACAGTGACAGATTCTTTTTAAAGTACCATAATTTGCCAAACACATTAAATTGAATGCTACTGCATCTAGTGCGAGTGTGTTCTTTGGGAAATGTGTATATTATACCCAACACAATAAGGTCCATGAAGTTCTACAAGGCTGCAGTGATGGTCAGACCATATTGTATTTCTGCCCCATTTACGATGTACCTTTCACTGTGTTCAGTCAGTTCGGGAGGGCCCTCGTTGGGAGGATTTACTGTTACATGGAAGAACAGATGTTGTTTCGGTCTCTTCTTCCTCGTCACACCCGCTGCTCACTGTTCTGAGAAGGTCGCATATTCATTTATTAGGTATAATTGGTCCCTCATCTACGTTGCTCACCTGCATCATTACCCTCCAAGTGCGCCACGCTTCACTGGCAAATTAGCGCCGTACTTTGGGACCTCGTTATCCCTTTATCCAAATGGCCTCATTTAAAAGAGAAAAGCTCATGTTATGAAGGGCAATTACACATTAAGTGTTATGTATAATTTTCATCTGTCTGATGTCTGGAGATACAAGCCACAGGGCTGTATTTAACCTCGGGATGTGGAGCCCAAGCTGCCGCAAGGGCTGAGCCACCGTGCAATGATTTCCCTCTCTACCAAAGTCTAGACTTTTTTTTCCCAACTTGTAACTCTATTGTATCCTGAAACCAAATATTTGACAGACCACCTTAAACCATATCATTTTATGTAATAAGGTAGCACCCCTCAATTTGTCCTGTGCAACACTTTGTAACATCGGAGGCCAGTTACCCCTCATCCCAGGCAATTGTATCCCAAATACTTCAAAATGTATTTATTGCTGGCATCCTGGGTATCTATATAATTTGTTTTTAACCTATAATATAACTTTTGAAGTTTAGAAAATATGACATGTGGGTGATACCCCCACATATTCAGGACATATTGTGCTTTTAGTCTAAGGGGAATACATTATTCCGTAGACTACTGGCAGCTGGTTCATTGGTCTTCTTTGCTCTCACCACAGAATGTGGGCAGGCCCTCAACATCCTACAATGCATTGTATGTAAGGACATTGGCAACAGGGAAGGCGACACAACCTTAGAAAATAATTTTGGCTTGTGGGACCAGTCATCACTACCAAAACTGGTGAAGAGGAATCCTGTGGGACCCTAGAATAAGATAAGCAATCTTCTCTATTAAACCCCCCTAGACTTAATGGGTGTCTGTGGTCAAAAACTACAACCCCAATTCCAATAGAGTTGCGAAGCTGTGTAAAATCTACATAAAAACAGAATGCAATGATTTGCAGATTTTACACAGCGTCCCAACTTTTTGGGAATTGGGGTTGTAAAACCAAATATTTATTTATATATATATCCCACCCCTAATAACTATATCCATCTATATACTCACTTATTGAAGATGCCCATTAGATGTTCTTCCTCAATGCACTGACACAGTTTCACTTAGTCCTCTGAATAAGGACTATGTCCTCTGAAAGAGCCTGCCTTCTAAACTACATCTCAACATCTGAACAATGTATCATTACCTTTGCTTGCTGGAAACAATGCATGATGGAATATGTAGTCTTGGGAAATTGAGATTGTACCACATCAAGCAGCAGGGAAAGAGATGCAAAGCACACTGGGAATCCAGGACATTAATGAAAGTGATGGGCAGATAGAAGGCAGCATTCACTACATAAAATTGATTTTTTTTTCAAGTAAGCTTCGATTGCATTATCAAAAACAACTCTGGTATGTATTCCTATTACAATGCTGATGGTATAACAGGATCTTAGACTTTTGAACTCCTTTGTTTAAGCTGACCAGAATTTAGAAAAGAAAGAATAAGAGTGATCCTTTCACTATGCACACAGTACATACAATCCTCCTACTGACTCCAGAGTTGTCAAGGCACTACAAATGTAATGAATCCATATGTGATATACAGCATACAGTAAATTTATAGTAAATATATTAAGAGAAACTTCTAGTGAGAGCAGGGTCATAACTAGAAATCACAGGGCCCCATAGCAAAATTTTGTATGGGGCCCTGTGATTTCTAGTTATGCCCACCTGATAACCCAAACAGCCCACCTAAGGGTGACCCTGCAGAGCCCACCATAGACGCTGTAACGTAGGCTCTGCAGGGTCTCAGGTGGGTGGTCAAGCCCTCTTACCTGTCAGCCCTGATCCTCTTTCCGCCTCCTTCTCCTCCACGGTCGACTCCTCCGTCACTGGGCCCCGCCTCCTCGATCGCCGTGTTCCGCCCCCTCGATCGCCGTGCCCCGCCCCCTCGATCGTCGGGCCCCACCCCCTCGATCGCCGGGCCCCGCCTCCTCGATCACTGCCGATGACGGGCCCAGCCACCTCCTGCGAAGCTGCTAGTTGTCACCAACTCAGCAGCGGCTGTGAGAAGGAACGGAGCGTTTCTCCTCACAGCCGCCAGTGACAGCCAGCAGCCTGGCTGTCCGAGCAAGATGCCATAGCGACCCAGGCGGCCCGCATGGCATCAGGGAGATGTCCTGGCCGGGCCCCGCCGTGCCTCGGGCCCCATAGCGGCCGCCTGGGTCGCTATGGTGATTGTTACGCCACTGAGTGAGAGAATATGGAGGCTTTCATTGCTGAATTTACCTTTTGACAAGGTTGCATGGCTGTCACACTGATCCAATGACCTCAGTACTTTGAGTCTCTGGCTTCGAACGAGATCAGGAGTTTTTTACATCAATTTTCTTCATCTCCTTTCTAATCTCTATGTTTCTTTCAGGTCAATTACTCAAGAAGCATTGAAGCCAGAGACAGAGTTTTCTAGGACAGCGGTCGCCAACCTTTCGGAACTCATGGACAATTAAATTCATAATTTTAAATCCCACGGACCACTAATATGAGTTTTTTTAAAACATATATATATTCTCATATTTTTTGTTTCCTCATTTATAAATATATTCTCATATGTGTGTATCTATCTATAGATATAGCACTGCCCCCAACCACCCCTTCTCCCACAATGAGCCACTATTACCTGGCTTCTCCCCACTTTTTCTATGTCACGCAGCCTGCTCAGTCAAAGTACTGACGAGATGCCCCGCCTCCTGCAGGGCCCGTACTGTACTAAGAGCCGCGCATTCCTTGTGACAGCCGCTGCTTGAGTCAGTGAGAGGGAGCCTCCGTGCCTCTTCAATGACGGCCCAGCCTGCACAGCATCAGAGGGGCGTGGGGACCACCAACATTTTCTCGCTGACCACCATTTGGCAACTGCTGTTCTAGGAGGAAGTCAGAAATGGCAGCTCCCATTTCTTTCACCACGTGTTTCCTTGTAGTGAAGAAAACGTATAAGCTGAAGACTAACCGCTGAATATACAGATTAAATGAATGTATTAGAGCTGTTTTCTCTGCCAGAACATCTGAAATCCTGCTCAGCCAGTCTTATGAGGCAACTTTTCTCTATTGCAGTTTAGCATTATATCTTGGTCACCACACTAACCCTCAGGCAGTTGATTGAACAATGAAGGAACAGCAGCACAATGGTCACCTCAGTGTTGTCCCCTCCTGTAAGCATGATCACAGTGTTAGTTTAAAGGCATTTTGCAAAGCAGTAGAGCCTGACTCGCTGACAATTCTGACCATCAGCTTCCCAGTGTGAATCCTCCCTCACAGGGGATTACAGAATTTAGACATTTATATTTGATATACTGAAAAATGTAGTTCACTTTTTGAGCACATACCTGAACTTATATACAAGTTAATTTTCAACAGAATTATTTATTGTCTTGTCTCATATTTTAGGATTCGGCAGGCTGGCCTAAAGTTACGCTTTTGCACAAACGAGTCGCAGGCCACACGGAGCCAGTTTGTCCATAAACTGCAGCGATTTGGCTTCAACATCTCCGCAGAAGAAGTTACTGCTCCTGGCCCTGCAGCAAAAAGGCTGATGCAAGAACGTGGACTGAGGCCACATTTGCTGATCCATGATGGTAATACACGCCTTCAAACAAGCTTTTTAAGCATACATTCTGCTTCCTGCACTTTGTGTATATACTGGAGATATATTTATATATGTACTGCATATAATATAGATGGATATCTAGAGAGATATCTTTAAAAATAAATAAAAGTAATGATCTGTCCGCCAAATGTATTTTCCTTACCTCCAGTACTACCATCCACACGCGTGCTCCTATCTCTGCACTAGTGCTTACCTCTGCACTATGACTGGAGAACAAATGGGAATTGACATACAATTTTCTACCTAGCCAATCCAAATTTAATCCGAGAGCGATGCCTCAAGAAAGTCTATGATGGTCATTTTAAGGTATGCACCGAATTTTCAAACAAAAAATTTCGGCCGAAAATTATACTTTGGGTAGATTGCCAAAAGTAAAAATTTTTGGCCAAAAATGCGCTGCATCTCTAGTTTCTTTCCGCTGGGCAATGCTCTGTGTTCCCTTGGATTCCCACTGCCCCCCCTTGCCTGTGTCGGCAGAGGCCACAGAGATTGGTGGGGACACAGGGCAGCGCCCCCAGTGGGTAGGAGAGAAACTTTCAGGAAGCTTAGTGGGGAGGGGAGGAGAGTGCTGTCAGCGTTATCACAGGAGGCTGAGCTCTTCTCCCTGCACCGCTCTCTATCCTGATTTGCTTGTCACAGAAGGCCGAGCGAGGCGGGGAGGAGACAGCTGTCACAGGAGGCCGAGCTGGCGGTGCCAGGAGGGGAGCGCTGTCCCCAGAGCCCCCGACAGGAAAGTTAAAAAAAAATGAATCAAAAAAATTAACTATTAAAACTTTTTTTCTAAATGTTAGAAAAAAAAAAATTTCGGTTTCGGTCTGACACATTTTTTTATTTTCGGTTTCAGTCTAAAAATTCAATTTTGGTGCACCTCTAGTCATTTGTGACAAGTTTTACATCTTAATGAGGATCTTTTATTAAATATGTATATATATATACTTTTCTGGGAGCCTCCAGCCCCCCAAAATTAATCTACAGTAAGTAAAAACTGCAAAAATAAACAATCTGAAGAAAAATTCTTACCTCGGACCGCTTCTGGGAGCCACCAGTGATGTCACTGTGCCTTACTGCTGCCACCTTGTGGAGCTGGGTAATCAAAATCCCTGGAGCATGTACTATACCCCTGCACTGTGCTTGTGTGCATTCTCACTCAACTTCATTTACTCAACTCGCCCAGGAGGCAGCGCTGTCACTGGCTACAAAAGCCAGAGTCCATGGTAAGTATTTTTTCCTTCAAAGGGTTTCATTTTTCAGCTTTTATTAGTGTTTTATTTTTATTAAAGCCGACATTTTTATGCAAGTTTCCCTTTACTTTGTCCCTGAAATAGTTTAAATTCCTGCACTGGTCCCTGTAAGTCTATGGATACCAAAGGGATAAAGTAACTTTGCCTATTTGTCCAGATATTGGAAGGGTAGCCATACATGTTTAGGGCCTCCTTGGGGGACATTATAAGTGCTTCCACTCATTGGGAGCTTCCTTATCTCTCCCAAATATTTATTTTCAATGAGAATGGGCAGTACTTTTTTATTAAACCACAGGGGTGCCACTTTATATCCGCCGTTGTGCATGTGACGCATTTATGGATGCTTGAGCAGTAACTTCCTCCCTTCTCACAGATCTCCTCCCGGAGTTTGACTCCATCGATAAGTCTGAGCCCAATTGTGTTGTGATTGGAGACGCAGCCGAGAACTTTTCCTATCAGAATGTAAATCGAGCATTTAATGCGCTAATCGGCCTAGAGAAACCCGTTCTCATATCTCTAGGAAAAGGGTGAGTGTTTTGTGTTTTGCCTTTTTCCAATTTCAGGGACATTTCATTACATATAGTATACCCACAGCTGTGAATTTTGAATGTTATAGGTATATGTTTCCGTTTATAAAATCTGCATGCACATCTTTAATAAGGCAAAGATGCCCACCAAGGGAAACCAATCAGTGAACCTTCCAGGAAACACTGAAGCTTTTCCAAAGTCAGAAAGCAACTTTTTTATGTTAATATCACCTTTATGCAATGCTGCTACATTTACCAAATTCATTAAAAGGACTGCTGCCTCTACTTCAATGGTTCTTTGGCTACAAGGGGCAGAGTCAGGAAAGACTGAGGTGATGATGGTCCCAGAACACCAGATTGCCCGTAATAAGGAACATATTGGCAGTTAGGTGGTCCTGTACACTACAGCTATAACTGGATAAAAAAAAATACTCTTTGGATGGGTTGACTCGGTCTCTGGAATGCACTCCAATACTTTATTTTCATTTTCAGTAAGAATGTACTTTTAGGCTTAATTAATTCATATGTACCTTGGCAACCCACAGTTTATGTTCAGTGCTCCAGTGATCCGCTGCTTCCTGTTAGAGTTAAGCTGGGTATACACGGTTCTATTTTTTACATTCAACCGCGGGGGGAATGTAAAAAAAAAAAAATAATAGAACAGATTTCTTCATATACGCTTACAAGCTTTGATCTAGGAATCTTCTGCTGTCTCTTTTGTATTCTGACAGTGGCTGCCAGCCATTGTCAGAATACCTAAATAGAGCCTGCAGCTGAATGGCTGCAAGCTCCATTCAGCCAAGAATTTTGCAACCTGCTCCTTCGACAACGGCAGACATTTTGCGAATTTTAGTCTGGTTCACAAAGAACGGGCTGAAATTTGCTGCGTGTATAGCCTTACTTTAGGTGTTGGGCATACTGTTTCAGGAAAGAATCCCCCACCTAAAGACTTGTGAAAGTAGCACTGTGAGGTGGCAAAATTTCATAGCAATGGACATGGGGTGACCTTTTTTTATTGTGATAAGATTGTGACTGGCTGCTATGGGCACTTCAGCTTTTCCTGTACTCCATCAGAGTTTTAGTGGCATGCCAGTCAGGTGATACTCTTTTTCTCCTCCCAGACTAAAATCAACTAAATTTAAAAAAACATTGTTAGCAAGCCGGACTCTCCTTTAAGAAATATGTGTCAACTACTCTAAAAATATTATTTATAAATTAATTGAAATAACCAGTCAGATGTTGTATGGTAGGTTGAGAGCTGAACTGGTAGACTGATATATACACATTCTGTTCAGTTAGTCATGTGATCAAGGCACTCATACCAGATAGTACAGCCAGGTCAGTTTGATTAAAGACCTCTTTGCCCATGCTACTGATTGGACAATGAAAAAGCTGCAGCACTCTGATTAGGAAATGTCTGTGGTCTTTGCTCCTGTAAGCATGTCTATAGTGTTAGACTAACAGCATTGTATAGAGCAATAGAGCTGTCTACTGATTGGCTCAGAGAGCTGCCCTCCCTCTCCCAGCATAAATGCTCCTGAGAATGGAAAGAGACTAATATCAAAACAGGTTCAGGTATTAGTAGCATAAATGTCTGTTATGTGTTTTTTTTTATACATAACTGAACTAAATAGTGTATTCTGCCTAGATTTCAGCCTGAAGTCAATGCATTAAAAGGTTAAAGGAGAACTATGGGGTTAAGGCTTTTCCACATAGTTGTCCTTAGGGTAACGGGAGGACATAAACTAGCGTCCTCCCGTTACCCTAAGCTCAGTATACTGCGAGCTACAGCTCACGGTATACTGAGACGCCGCAGCTGAAGCGGATCCCGACAATTGTGTCTGGATCCGCCCAGCTGTGTGAGTGACAGCTGGCTCTGCCTATCTAGAGGCAGAGCCAGCTGTACCTGCCCCCTCCCCCGTCCGTTCCACCAGTCAACGCTGGAGGATCGGGGAGGGGGAATCCAGCCACTCCCCTGTCATAGATCCTGTCATAGAGAGCTGTGACAGGATGGAGAAGTGAGCGAGCGCCGGTATGTGTTCGCTCACTTCCCGATCTACTGAGCCGACCTGTGGTAATTCTCCTTTAATGGATGACAATGCTTTGTATATCACATTATGTCTCACTCAGTTGCCTCTTTTTTTATTTATTGATTTATTAACTGGTGGACTCATCTAAATGCTCTGTGTTATTATGAATAATCTTTGTCTCGTTTGCATTACAGACGTTATTATAAAGAAACCGATGGATTGAAATTAGACGTAGGTGCCTACATGAAAGCTCTGGAGGTAAGACCACTTTTTACTTCTGTGTAAATACGGTTGACTCGTTACATCTCGGTAATCTCTCCTTTTATTTCACTAGTACGCCTGTGATGTCACGGCTGAGGTTGTGGGAAAGCCATCAAATAATTTTTTCATGTCTGCCTTGGATGAGATGGGAGTGAAGCCAGATGAGGTAAGATGCTTCAGAAGTGTCTCAGGACAGAACTCAGGGTGGTCATATATGGGCAGTTATATCCTTGAAAGTAATGGTGAAGAGATCTGCCTCTGCCCAGTGGCACATACACATTTCTTTAATCCCTCTAATTCTTCTGAATGAAAGATTTGGATTACTTGCAGGAAAATTTTCTAAGGAGTTGTAAACCTCCCTGAGCCATGGTCACCTCTGATTGCTAAAGGCAATGTTTATTGTCCCCAGGAGGTCAGGATTATTTAAGTTATCACAAATGATGCTCAAAGCGAGGATCGTTATTTTCCATAATTGGGTTGTTTGTTGTTTAATATGTTTTTATTATTATTTCACAATAATACATTCACATTAATAACATTCACATTTACACATTTCATAAATACAGGTATAAAATAGATTTACTCTCCATATGTATCTAGTGAGGATAACATATCTTTGTTTGACATAATCCGTTCAATAGCATTCCCTTCCATTCTTATCTAAACATATGGTTACTACTACTTTCACAATGACATTTATCACCTTAACCACAATTCTTCTCTCCCAGTCAATCCACTACCACTCCTTCCTTTATTTAGAGGGAAGGGGGAACATTCCCTGTGTGTTTTGTGCAAAATGACCACCATAAGTTAATACGATAAGTTGGCTTACTTACTGAAAGGTCTTAAAAATACTGTGGATCCTCAGTATAGTTGCAGATATGGTTGCACCATGCTAGTCTTGAATCCCACCTCTATTGTCTGTCATTTAACAGGCTGTCATGATCGGGGACGATGTGGTTAATGACATTGGAGGTGCTCAGAGCTGTGGTATACGAGCGGTACTCGTGAGAACTGGAAAGTACAGGTTAGATTTCTGTGTTTGTGAGTGAGGACTATGTCTCAATGTATTTATTTGTGTGTGAATACAACCTAAACTGCCTGTTTTCTAGGCCTAGTGATGAAACCCATCCTCAAGTGACTGCTGATGGATACGTGGACAACTTGGCCCATGCTGTGGACATCCTACTGGCTTCTAAAGGGGCTGGTCACTGACCCACTGACAACTTATTTCCTAGCATTACTGCCTCTATATGGCTTCAGAAGTCACCTCTGGAGGATACCATTAGGACTAATAATTTTATACTTGAATAAACAAAGCCTTGTATGTCACAGAACTAATAGGATACTTGAATGGAGGTACAGTACAAATAAATGTAATAGTTGGCCACGCGGACCTTTTTTGGAAGATAATATAAATCTGAAGCATTCAATTATCCAAACATGTGCAGGAAAAACACCTTCCCAGCTGGGTTTGTGAATCTGGCTGAAGAGAATTACAACTTATTTCACAGGTTAAGCAGGGGTCTGTCTCACCACTTGTCTTGATTTATCTAAATAAAAGTGGCCCCTTATGGCCCCCACCAACACCACCATGTACCAGCCCTCCCTTTGTCTGTGGTATATGGTGAATGATCTTGCAAACTATGACCGGTGTTTCTCTACTTTTCCATATATCCCTGTTGTCTCTCTTCTGTAAAGATGGCAGTTGTCCAAGAACAATGGACGGCGACGTCTACCTGTCCTCAAATACATCATTGCACCAATTGGACCTGTGTTGATGTTATCAGCGTGGTCCACAGGTTAATACAATGTACGTGCTGTGTTAGTTTTTTTCATTGAAATGGATGGATATGCAGCCACTCACACAGATATTTTAAGACATTAGCAAACTCTCAGTGGTCACAAATTCATCTGCCAGTATAAAGCACTCATTGGAGAAGTCCTACATGATCTAACTGTCTCAAGCTTAAACTGGGTGTATTGCTTGCAAAGATAGCATTCAGTATGGTCCTAACATTGTAGGGCTGTATTGGACAGTTAAAAAAACAATGGTGTTATAACTTTTGCCAACATGAACTCTATGGTCCTTATACATAAAATTGATTGGGTGATATCCTAGCTATTTGGCAGGACTACAGATGTCAGCATTTACCTCCATAGTACGAAGAATACTTTGCTAGGATATTGCATGTAGTCATCTGCTGGCTCCATTGACATGATGTTTGTGGATTACACTGCAGCAAATACTGTGTAACATCCAACTGTCTTTTTAAGGGTTGTGTCTTCAGTTATGTCAGACGTGTAGCCCAAGCTAACTGTCTTACATTAGCCTACGTTTGGGCATATTAAATGCCAGGAGTTTATCAAATTTGTTTAGCAAAAGGTGTGGTGAAAATTAAATTGTGTCTTATAACACTAACAGAGTTTCATTTTGAGTATTCTAATTGTTTCTTATTCTGGAATTAAAATTATGTTTGCCTGAAGAAAATACATTTTATTTCAACCATTATTAAATGCAGTGGTTTGTGTCTCCGCAATAAATCTGTCACAGGTTTTTCAAAGCTTCAGTAAAGAAAGTAATAATTTTTCAGTTATGCGGTGTAAAACCACCCTGTCAGGAGATAAAAAGTCAAGATCAAAGAGCCCTGCAATAGAAAAGCTCTAAGGCCTCATTTACATGAATATGCACAGCCATATAGCCTGCATCCAGGAGGGACATGTGCTGCGTGTAGCTGCAAGTAGCCACCTGTACATCTCCATGACAGGACACGGCTGTATATGGCTACACACTGACCAAAACCGGAACATCCATACATGTACAGATGCATGCCCTTGGAGGCACACAGTCTGCATCCAATGGAGAGCATCTACCTGCGTCCAAGGGAGGGCAACTTTCAAAGGATGTCACCAGCACGCCATAGTCTTTTGTGCAATCAGCAAAAGTCCAAAAAGCAAAAGACATCTTCTGTATTACAAGGGAGTGCAACCTCACCTTAGTTCCGGCACTGTAGCCTCTATAACACTCTCCAGCATTCTACACTTCTAGGAGTTTTGGGTGCCGCGTGCCATGGCTGCAGTGTGTTGCTGCAGGTTGCATGGTTCACGCCCACCAGCCTCAACAACATCAGAGAAAGAGGACAGTGACGGAGCTTTGCAATCATGTGACCTCAAAGAAAAAGTCAGGAAAATAAAGTTTTCACCTGCCAATTTAAAAGAAATCATCTGTGGGGAGTAAACCAGCAACGGGGGATCGACATTAAACAGGTATGTCCTTTTCTAGCCTTTCCCTCCATCATAAGGTAACACTTCAATAATAACTCAAAATGTGTGCTTTCCCTTTAAAAAAATGTCGATACCTTGAGTCCTGTTATGTCTGGTCTGTCTCGGTGACTGTGCACTTATTATTTTTTCCTTATTTGAAGTTATTTCTTATGAAGTTTCAAGATATGCACACTGGATACAGGTTCAAAGGACCACAGTTCACTATATTCCCAATTATGGCAGATTTAATCAATTCAGCTGAGCATTTTCTTTGGTCCATCAGATCTTAGGAAAAGAACCTCACAGAGCAAGACTATGACTGAATTAAACATAGAATATCAAATTGAACTTTAATGTGGATTTGGTGAGCTATAAGAAGGTGACATTGGCAGACACAGATCTTCAAAGCATGGGAAATAGGGGATAGCTGGCAGCTATGGCAGCCCTATGGAAAGATAACCTGGCCATGCACGTAATTTTAACCACTATGATTGGAATTGACGAAAGCAAGGTGCCATTAACTAATTCCCTCCATGGGCAAACTTTTATCGACACACTGAAATATATTTAAGACCCATCTCTGGGCAAAATCTGAAGTTATTTTTAAATGCCCCCCCTCCTAAGCATTTATTTACTCACCTGAGTCCACTGTCATGTGATCTGCAGAGTCTCTTCTGGGACTAATGACCAGTGATCCACCGTTACAGTCCAGGCCCTTGTCTGACTGTCTT
Source organism: Nanorana parkeri (assembly GCF_000935625.1). Taxonomy (NCBI): domain Eukaryota; kingdom Metazoa; phylum Chordata; class Amphibia; order Anura; family Dicroglossidae; genus Nanorana; species Nanorana parkeri. The sequence continues at coordinate 894,511 of NW_017306395.1, forward strand.
GTTGCCGCCCCTTTTTGTGATGTCATCACACTGCTCCTGGAGTCTTCAGGACCTGTGAAAACCTCGCTGACTGCCAAAGGGAAGTATAAATGTTACTAGACAACGTTGCGGTCCTTCAAAGAAGGACCCACCCACTCTGCAGTCCAGAAGAGTCAGGACCTAGTGCATCATGTGACCTAGTGCATCAGGTAAGTAATTGGGGCTTTTTTTTTTTTAACAGATGGAATTAAGGAATTAGTTAGAGGGTGGAGGATGAAATAAACTTTATTGGGGGGTTACTAGGAGATGAGCTTTATTAGACTTAGAAAAAAATTGTGATTGATCATAAAGAGAAACATTGTTGAACAATTTGATAAAAAGCAACTGGATTTTTTTTCTGCCACATTTGATTGGAGTTTCTTTGACTCGATTCCCCAGCGGTTGCTCAAAAAAAGTGGATTGTACATTTTGATGGCACATGTGATCAAAATTGAGACTGAACGCTCGGTTTGTTACGTGTATGGCCAGCATTAGAGGTCATACAGACTCCTATACAAGACATTCTTAGCTTTCAGGCCCATGTCACACAGGCAATCCTAGCTCAACTATATAATAAAATGAAGTGACATATCACGCCTTGCAATACTGTCAGTGGTGGTGGCTAGCCAAGGACAAAAATCACACCTGTTCTTAAGGTATCCTACCCTGGGTGGCTGATAAAGCAAGGTGTCGCTATCACTGCTCCCTCATTGGTGAGCCAGTTTCTGAAGTGTTTTATTCAGCATGGGAGAGAGACTGTAGATCAGCGGTTCTCAACCTGTGGGTCGGGACCCCTTCGGTGGTCGAATGACAATTTGCCAGGGGTCGCCGGGAGTCTCCCGCTATTAGATAGCGGCTCCCAGCGAGTAAACCTTTCGCTGCGATCATTTAAAAAAAAAATTATTTCTGACATCGGAGCCCTGGCCACCTTAAGTCAGGAAAAAAAAAATCAGCATTGGAATGCATAGCTACATTCCTATTGGCTATTTCACTTTGCAATAGCAAACTAGCTATTGCACCCACCCACTGCTGCTGTCAATCAGCAGAGGGGGACCTGCAGTTCTCCATCAGGTCCCCATCTAGTGATTATCATGATTATTATTATAAATAAAAGCTGACACCCTCGGCTTGTGTTATATGGTTTGCCATTTTAGCTGTTACAACAGTGGTTCTCAACCTGTGGGTCGCTGTGTGATTTCTGCTGTGCTAGGTGAGAGTCCTCCTCAGCCCGCTCATAGCGCAGCAGTGTCAGTTCTCCCGTCACGCCGCCAGATGTCGCTGCAGCAGCCGCGTCGACCCTAAATTTTACCGTTGGGGGTCACCACAACTTGGCAAATGTTACCAAGGGGTCCCGGCCCTAGAAAGGTTGAGAACCACTGCTGTAGATCATCTTGCTGGCATTATACCACTATCCTTAGTTTTAAACCTCTATAGTTGAGCTCTCCTGTGGGGTGTTTGATACAGTTAGTGCTAAGCATGGATGGGTTTGTAGTATTGTGACTAAACATATTACAATCACATTGTCTAAATTGTTACATTTTTATTAATCATATTAAACTGATATCTAGTGTATCTTTATTCCTCCTCTGATGCCAACAATGCGGCATTATGCCTCCTCTGATTCCAGCAATGGGGCATTGTTCCTCTCACCGTAGCAATGATGGGGCATTATTCCTCCTCTGATGCCAACAATGCGGCATTATGCCTCCTCTGATTCCAGCAATGGGGCATTGTTCCTCTCACCGTAGCAATGATGGGGCATTATTCCTCCTCTGATGCCAACTATGGGGCATTATGCCTCCTCTGATGCCAGCAATTAGGCTTTGTGCCTCATCTGATGCCAGCAATGGGGCATTGTGCCTCATCTGATGCCAGCAATGGGGCATTACTCCTCTCACCATACCAATGATGGGGCATTATTCCTCCTCTGATGCCAACAATGGGGCATTATGCCTCCTCTGATGCCAGCAATGGGGAATTGCTCCTCCCACCATACCAATGATGGAGAACTATTCCTCCCACCATACCAATGATGGGGCATTATTCCTCCCACCATACCAATGATGGGGCATTATTCCTCCCACCATACCAATGATGGGGCATTATTCTCTTTAATACCAATGATGGTACAAATGACACAAAGAGCGTCTGGCAGGGTGGTGACATCTCCACATTTATAATTCCTGCAGTATGCCATCCAGCCCCATAACAGAGGATCTGTACCTCCATAGTCACCTGCGGCTGAGGGGTAAACAATGCAAGAGCCTGTGCATTTCCCCCAAGATGCACTGATCGTGGTTGCAATGCCCTGCGAGCCCGAATGCAAAACAAATTACAATTGCACATTTGTTTTCATTTTATCCTTCTTGGTGCTTTTAGATTGTAAGCTCTCAGGGGCAGGACCCTCCTAACCACCGTGTCTTAATTTGTACTGTGTTCCTTTATATTGTAAAGTGCTTTGTAAACTATTTGGTGCTCTCTAAATCCTGTGTAGTAATAATATGTATAATTATGTTTTACAAAAAAAAAAAGGGGGGGGGCTATGTCTATAACATATGCGGGTGTTGTTATTTTTTAGGGGAATATTTTTTATTTTTAATCTCCACAAATGATCACGTGTGGCAAACAAATTGTGTCACTCTTTGCAAGTCTGTCACCCCTTGCATGCACATAATTCTGTTAGTATCATACAAGCAGAGACCTGTTTCCCTACTTCTCTTATCATCTTCCCTTCTTGATGATCCTGTAACTAGTTGGCACTCACCCAGCGCCCCCATGGCATTATTGTGCGTGACACTGCACCCCCCGTTGTCACCCAGCTCCCCTTGTGCTTATTTTGTTACTACAAGAGGATGCAGCTTTCCCAAGCTCTGTTTATGCTCTGTAGGCCCCGCCCACTGCACCCTCCCTTCGCGCTGACGTCATATCCGCGACCATGGGTGTGAACCAGCCGCTGATGGGAAAATTTACTTCGCTCCGCTTATGTCATAGGTTTGCCTGACCTCTAGCAGCATGAGTGAGACGGATTTCTGTCCTTCAGCACTCGGAACCAAGGAGCAGTGAGTAGGCTGGATAACAGCACGGGCGCCATATTGGTACACCCACAGACGGTTTCTGCTGTCATGTGACGCCACTGCTATTCAGATGTGCTATCCAAGAACGCCATATTGGTACACTCACATACACGTTCCCAGGCCATGAGAAGCCGCTGTTAATAGATTTGTTACGCTAAACCAAGTCACAATATAATAAATGAATAATAATTAAAGTGCACGTAAAGCCTAAAGTTTTAGATACAGTAAGGAGGGTTTTTAACGCCTGCTATTTTTTCTTTTCTTGTCTATACCCTCTTCAGTAGATTTCTCTTCACTTCAGGTCCGTGAGAATTAACAACAAGATAGGAAATCTATAGAAAGTGAGGGTTCCTCACTTTTCTTACAGTTCATCACTAAATGACGACCTAACGTTGTTCGTCTATCTCTTATGAATGGAGATACCTAATATGTGTCCAGTAATAGTTGTTTCCATACATAAGTATGTCCCTGTTTACGCTTTGGCATTGCGTGAATATGCCCCACAGCACGCAAGATCATGAAACTTGTTCACAACTTGCAATGCACTTGTTAATGGCACCCCAAACGTGGCTGGTAAAATGTGCGTTTATTCCCGCACGTGGCCGCTCGCTGCTGAAAATGCGCCATGAGCGCTACAGCTTATGTATTTGCCTGACGTGCAGCAATGGTGGCAAAAATGCATGTGATTGTGCACAAATGCGTGTTCGTGCTACTCGAAGTGTTAGGCGGCACATCCACAACAGCCTAGTCTTTGCGTCCTGCAGCCCTGCGGCGTGTTCAGTCCCTTAGCCAAGAAGTGAGTAGGTGTTCTGCAACCTTCACATGTCTGAGTTTATACTTGGATGCCTGTGTTGTGTATTCCTATCGGCACGATTGCATTCAACACAAGTTTTTTTTTCCCCCCCCCTATGGAACCGAAGTGAAATTTGTTAGCGGAACACTGACTGCAGCTAATCAGCAGGCACCGGATGCCAGAATACAATAGCCCAGTGGGGCAGATTTCCCCATCCACACTGAACAGGGGCTGAACGAGGAAAAAACCTACAGGTGTATGGCCAGGTTAAATCTTCACCTGCAAACTATGTTATCTATTGAAATGTAGTTGAGCCGGCCGTGATTTGAGCCGAGGCAGGGCAGTTTTGTGGCGCATTTAAAAGATTTTTACATTTCATATAACAAGTCCATTTCAGATGTATATTGCAAAATTTTTTACTGTTATGCCAATTTAATAGGCAGTTTTCTGTCTTTCCTAATTGGTGCCCTGTAGCTGGGATGCTGTCTATAGTCGTGAACTGAAAAGTTTCCAGGAGTACGGTGATGAAGGGGAGATCTGGTAAGTGACAGAATGTGTAATGCGGTTTCTGTGTAACTTTGTATTACATTGATTTTATTCGGGTCCTTTTATTCACGTGTTTGCCCGTCTGAATGAGCCCCAAGTGATCCTGTGGGCTCAACGTACCTTCCCTTCGTACATAAAGAGATTGTCAGATGGTTGTATTTAAAACGTTTTCATCTTCTTTGAAACAGGTTTGGTGAAGGTAGCATGAGTCGAGTGGTTCGATGGATAAATGCCCAGAAAATACCTCGTAGCTCATCAATACTGGATATTGGCACTGGGAACGGCATGTTATTGGTGGAATTGGTAAGAAAATTATTGATGGCAGTGATTATATTTTTAAGAAAACATTGTTGGCAAAGTGACTGTGTCTCTGCAAAGGGGCCCCCACTCACCCCCATATACTCGCTTTATCTGCGCTCTGACATCAAGCCATCCTTGTCATAGCTGTTACTGAAGTCACCTGTGTCTGGGAATAGGGGGAGGGGCCAGTGATTTCAGTGTCTGCTGTGACAAGGAAGGCGCAGCGAGGGAGCACAGGTAAACGGCGTAAAAAGGAATCAGGGGACTCCTTTTATGTTGTATTCGCTTTACCTGATCTTCCTCACCATGGCTTACTTATTGAGCCAGCACTGAAATCATCGGTGTCTGTGAATAGGGGGAGTGCTGACGTCACCCCCTTGGTCATTAGTGCTTAGCAATTGGCTGCTAGGCTTGCACGCTGTCACAGGAAAGCAGGTACACGCTCCCTCATACCTGGAAGTACCAGGTAGTGTCGCCGGCTGAGAGGGATGAAGGGCCGGCGGGGAAGCACTGGAAAGGTAAGTATAAAGGGGGATATGTGTCTCTTTGCAGACGCACTGCATGGCAAAGGTGACAGTGCCTCTTTAACTATGTATTTAGATGTAAATGTTTCTGATGCAGGTAATCCCTTAATCAGGGTAGTGTCAGGTCTTTGCACGATGGATTAAATTGATGTGCATCACTCTTTGTTTTAATGACAGGCAAAGGCTGGATACAGCAATCTTATGGGCGTGGACTACTGTGCAGATGCCATAGCACTTGCTAGAAGTATATGTGAACAAGAAGAGGTTTCCCAGAGTGTAAATCTACAGGTCAGAACTATATATATATATTTTATTTATTTATTCATTTTATTGCTTCCATTTTTGTTTTGCAGCTGCTGAATATTCATCTCATCATTGTCTGGGATGCACTCATGCAGTTGTGAAATGTTTTTATACAGGCTTCCTCTTTTTCCCACCAGCCTTGTAATTTGGAAAGTAAAAACAGAATGTGTCATTTATAATAGGACAATGTATGTATTGGGTTTCCAAAATCTATCAAATAAAGAGGGAATATCTTCATGTTACCCAATGTAACAACACTGAGTTGTCCCTACACCTTTTCTGTCCTTCCCCTCAAGTGTCCGAAGGTGTAAGACAAATAAGTATGGCAATAAATATAGTGCAACCCCGTGACCTTTTGCTGTCCTAGGCACATACCTTTGAGTGCCTTTTGTATCCCTGATGAAAAACAGTGTGCAGATACACCTCCAGTGATAGGGTGGAATTGATTATACTTATCTTAGAGGGTCAAAGAACCTCAGTGGTCCTACATACCACCACTTCATCAGGTATAAGTGCTATGGTGTGAATATATTACAGGTAATCCAGATTGGTCTATGCTTTAAATTGCTTATATAATGCCAGTAAAGTAAACATTTTTAAACCATTGAGATCAGTGTAATTGATTCCCCTCTGCAAATTATTTTTCCCAGGATTCTGTTTCACAAGGGATTTAATGCAACCTAAAGGACCATGTTGGGACAGATATAGTCCCCTCAGATGCTATGTTAAGCTTGCTTAAACCCATCGGGTATATCAGACTTCCAACTGCGTAGTAAACCCTTTTATATACTGTACTCCATATGGCTTCTTTTTAATACTTACCTTTTTTTGAAGATACAAACTACTTCAGTACAGTGTGCCCATACACCTTATAATTATCTGCAGATTTTCTGTGGTCAGATGGAAAAAGTGCAACAGATTGGCCCAGGTGGAGATTACTCCATCCACACAGTTAAGTGTAGATGGAGGAATGGAGGGACCTGGCTCTGGTGCTCCACCACTGTCCTGAAATCATTAGTCGATATTGTTTTAGAAAAACTGTCACATGACAATAAACAAAAATGTATCAGCACTTGTATCTGTAAGTACTTGGACAAGTATCAGTGCTTGTACTTGCAAAAATGGTATCGGTGCATCCCTACTATATATTTATAAAATCAAAGTCATACATTAAAACAGAGATGTACAAATCCCAGGAGCTCCGTGTGCTCCTAAAGCTGGCCATACACCTTACAATTATCTGCAGATTTTCTATGGTCAGATGGAAAAGGTGCAACAGATTCCTCCATCTACACCTAACTGTGTGGGTGGAGTAATCTCCACCTGGGCCAATCTGTTTCACTTTTTCCATCTGACCACAGAAAATCTGCAGATAATTGTAAGGTGTGTGGGCACCTTTACAAATGACAGCTGTCTCCTAACTTTTGAATTTTTCTCTAGTCTTGGAGCTGGAAAAGTATCTGTACTTGTACCGAGTACGGTACTTGGTATCGGTGCATCCCTACATCTAACCATGTTGCTTAATTAGAATTTCAAATCTTAGGACTTAAAGCTGCTATTAGTCTGTTTTTAAGCAAATAAACCATTAGTTCACATAATGTTTCCTCATCAACAAGACTTGAATGATTTTAGTATAACACTTAAATGAGAAATTGAATCTGGAAGTGCAAACTGTGTTTATAACGATCGAAATCTTTTAGGAGAAACTAATACCACAAACTGGTTGCTGCATTCCAAAGCCCTCACCTCTCATCATACATCAACGGGCCATACACATACACACTTTCTACACAAAAACTACAATTGAATGCTCAGCAATAAAACAATAACATGTATGGACTAGCCCCAGGCTTATTGTACACCAGAACCCAGACATAGGAGCAGGCTGTCTCAGAAAAAGAGATCGCAGTGACATTGTCTGCAGGGCAGATTAATCTTTTTTGTGAGTGCGGAGGTCACATACACAGCAAGTCAGTTGTAAATTACAAGCTATATTGGCAAGGCATTGTATACATTACCAACTACAAGCTACCTGGAAGTAGATTATCCATTTGGATATAAGGAATACAAAGTGCATTATGAAAAGGAAGCATGTAACAGTATTATCACAGTGCAGGAGAAGTAAAAAAGATAGAAACCATACACTTTAATTCAGTGTGTTTAGATAATTTGTACATGCATCTAAGAATGATCAATAAAGGAAGATATACTGTTTTCGGTTTTAACTGTGCACCTGCATTCTACTGTTGATTGATGTCATATTTAGGAACCAATTAAGTAGAAGTTAATAGTGACATTTTTGAGCACTGTACCACTGTACTAAGAATAATGCAGTTTCATTTTATATCATGTTGATATCATGCTGTTGTGTCTTGTTGTAGGTCACAGATTTTCTGGGCTCCTTCAGTCCTTCAGAACAGTTTGACATCTGTCTGGATAAAGGCACGTTTGATGCAGTGAGTCTGGATCCCAGCAACACACAAGGAAAACGTAGTCAGTATTTAAATGTGCTTTGTACAGTTTTAAAACCCAAAGGCCTTTTTATCATCACATCCTGCAACTGGACCAAAGAGGAGCTGATAAAACAGTTTGGCAAAGGTAAAGACTTAAAAAAGAGGCAGGTGTACAGATATATGTGTATATCACATGCTACTGGGTGACACGAGTGGTGTACGCAAAGAACCCATGCTCTATGTGTACAGGGCAAAATGACTACTGGAATTGCCCTAAAGACATGCACAGTTCTATTTTTAATCTTTTGACATAATTCGATTGTCGCCTTATTAACTACATCAATCTAATAACACAAAAAGAGAACATCATGTGACATGAACTCAACAAGGTACAGGAAAGGTTTTTGCTGGTTTTATGCTCTGTGCTGACTCAATAGCACCACAAAATCCCTGAAGATTGTTTTTGGTCTATTATGCTGCAAACACTCCATTGCACCCTATGCCAAAGGATTTAAGCTGCACACGATGAGTTATGACACTACTTGTCTGCCTCTCACAGTTGAAATTGGGAATAGTCAGACCGGGCTTTGTTTTGCCAATTTCCCGATCTTTGGAGTTTTGGTGGTCTTGTGCCTACTTAAAGGGATTCTGTCACGAGAGAGTAATGGAGATTGCTATTTCTGAACTCTGCTTTGAGAATGTTCATTCCCTGGCTGTTATGTTGATGCTTTGGCTTTAGTGCCCTCTGAGTCACTAACCCTGCACTTTTCTGATGCTCTATTACTGCATTCTTGTTCCATGTCTCTGAATTAAAAATACCTAAATCGGGCACCGCAAGTTAACTAGCATTTTAAAAGAAGGTCTGCAATGTCAGCCCTCAGATGTCTCTCATGATGGGTCACTTTAACTGCTGCTATACTCAGCTGCACATAACTTTTCATTTTTCTTTCTTTTGGTGGTTCTGTCGTGTTGTTAAGCTGCTGGAAACGATGAGAGGAAGCGCTATCTAAGCTCCAAGCCAGCTTTAAGTGGAGCAGTAAAGAGCTTACACAGAGCATTGAACTTCCCATCCCCTTGTGACTGCACTCGTGCCTGAGAGGCTGATAAACAAGCTCCAGTGCTGTCATTGAGAAGTGAATCGCATGACCCTCCTTCCCCATTCATTAAACTACTTGGTATACCTCTTGGCTAAATATAACAATGGGATGTAGAAGCACCTGGGGAGGATGGCAGTTAAATAAACCTGGTACTTCTTTCTGCATGGACAAACACAAGTTCATTTTAAGCTTCATTTTCCTGTTTTGTGGACATTCAGTGTAATCCAGCTTGGCCTTCTGCTTCTGTAGCCCATTTTGTTTAAAGTTCATTGAGGGGAATTTATCAAAACTGGAGCAGACAAATTTTGTAGCAGCTGTGCGTGGTAACCAGTCAGCTTCTCCCTTTCATTTTTAAATCTAAACTGAACAAACTGAAGAGAGAAGCTAATTGGTAGCCATGTACAGCTGCTCCAGTTTTGATAAATTCCCCCCCATTGTGATCTCTGGGTACTGACTCGCTGTAAGCTTGAGCAATAGTGGTCACTGTCCTCCCTCTATAACATTTCCACTTACAGAACTTCCACTCACCTGATGTGCGTTCTCCTACACCAATTCTGTAAGTCTAGAGGCTACAATGTCTGGTCAGAAGTGTCTGAGATGCTTGAACCCCCCATTGTTAGATGCATGTCAGATCCTTGTGCACTCGTAACTACAATCAGGTTGTAACTCGCCGCATAATTTTGTACTATCTTTTACAAGCCATGCCACTCCCTACTCTCCTCTGTACAGTCCACCTAAAGACAGTTGTGGCCACCTAGAAGCTAATCATTTAGCATTCTGGGCACATTCATGATCTCCCTTTCTTATAATATTTCAGTCCTAGGTGTCCGTGGATATAATATTTTCACAATCCTACATAGCCAGTGCCCAGTTTGGTAGAAAATAATAACGGACTTCCTTCTGTTATACACTTATTTCTGAAGGGTTTTTACAGCACTAAGAAGTACATTAATTCAGTGGCGCTTGCTATGTTCCTACAAAGGCAAAATATTGATACTGCAGTAACACTTACCAAACAAAATATGCTGACAGGTTCTCTTTATACAGTTTCATGGCCCGGTTTTATTATCTAATGTCTTTTTTGTTTTTTCTTGCAGAGTTTGAAATAAAAGATGAACTACCCACACCCTCCTTCAGTTTTGGAGGACAGTCAGGTCACAGCGTTACGGCTCTGGTATTCCAGAGGAGGGACAACTCTTAAAGGAAACGGAATATGTCTTTATGAGACCGTGATCAGCCACTGAGTGGGAGACTGAACCTGCACTTATTTGTTCTGGACTTTGTGAACATGAGTCTCTAATACAGATATCACACCTGTAGATTTTTAGTAAAGTAGCTTTTTACACAACCGTTTATCGTCTTCTTGTGTCTTATTCAGCCGTTCAAATATATTTTTGATGCAGACTGTCACAAAACAACGTTTCAGGGCCACGCAGGGTCCCCCTTCATCAGGTTTTAGTGTGAGTATTTAGAATATACTAAAACCTGATGAAGGGGACCCTGTGTGGCCCCGAAACATTGTTTTGTGACAGTCTGCATCAAAAAAGAATATGGACTATTGACACAAGTCATAGGTGTGCTGGTAACATTTGTCATATATTTGAAGATTCACGGCACCATCCATGGTTACTACAGCACCCTTCTTTTATACATGGGGGTTCCGGGAAAGGAGTGCGGCAGTTCCTCTCTAAGATTGCGTTTATTTAGCAGGTCAACCCTTATTATAAGATTTTTAGGCGGTGTCTATTGGGTATCATATTTACAAGACATGTGCATTGGTGACCGCATATGAAGTTTACCATCTATCACTAGAAAGCAATGAATTGGAACTGAGTTTCAAATGTCACTTAAAGGGACACTGTCATGACAGAAGTATGGGGCTGCAATTGCTGGTCTCCATCTAAAAAAAAAACACCTTGCTGCGTCGTATTTTGATTTCACAGAGCTGGAACAAGTTTGCTGTACATTAGTTCCATAATTCCTTATCTGTATACTTGTTTTGGGTCAGCGAACACAACAGCAGTGAAGTCATAACTTCAATATGAGAGTCAGGAATCTAACATTTCTAAAGGAGGGTCCAGAAATAGCCTCCATGATTCTATCATGACAGGTTCCCTTTAAAGTAAGAGTAACCATACATCTTATTTTCCACATCCACACTAAACAACATTGATGGAGGAAGCTCCACCGCTGGCTATTGTATACAGTGGTGCTGCTGAACAGTGACTGCATTTGACAGAATGCGGAGAGGGAAGGAATCCCTGCAAGGGGCAATGACTGACAGTCACTGCCCAGTGCTGGGAGGAGCAGAGACTGAGAACTCTCTCAGTCTTAGAGCCGGCGTGGGGTGCTGCAGCAGTCCCACACTGGTTCTAAGATTGAGAGCTGAGCAATCATGTCACCGCTCTGCTCGAAGAGCACAGAGTTAAAGAATCTGGGGAGGAAATGACTGACCATCACTGCCCAGTGCTGGAAGCAGAGGCTGAGAACTGACTAATCACGAGTCACATGATTGCTCAGCTCTGTCTGAGCCAGTGTGGGACTACTCCAGTGTCCCGTGCTGCCTGTAAGCACCAGAAAGAGTATGTTTACTCTTCCTGTACTCCTTTAAGGGGCTGAGTGGTGGATTAAAGAAATGTTTAAAAAAAATATTTGTGTTATGATCTTTTTCCATCAACAACACTGATAAGAAGTTCTATTTTTACTTGTCTGGCAGCAACCTTAGTTTGCTGAATATAAACAAGGCATGGGCACCTCAACATGGAGAAATAAGAGTACATTTTAACATATCTGTAGACATATTAATTACAATTTGATGTAAGCTTTAACATGTCAGTGTAAATTCTAAATATTATCTGCAGCATTTGTAGAAGTAATACCAGAAGATTCCACTATAGAGGTTCTTAGTTTAGGTGTTTGTCATAGGGTGACAATGCTCTGTTCCTGTCCTGCAAGTGGCAAATTCAACACATTTCACAGGCATGGTTCATCGTTCTGGTGGTGGTAGTGGCCCCTCTTTTTCAGGGTGGCGTGGCGTTTCAAACCAGTAGGCAGATGGGGATACAAACGCGAGGTATGCAATGGTGGGTGAAGAAGGGGTGGGCTTCTGTGACTTACCGTGGGGATAGTGGAGGGCAGCTCTCAGCGATGACGGTGCGGCCCGTGTGGTGCCGCGGCGGTGGGCCCTGGGGTGGTCCTCAGGAGTGCTGGCACAGGTGTCCTCTAGTGGTAGGTGCTGTGGACCGGTAGAGCGACGTGTTGTCCTGGATGGGGGAGCTGGAGAGCGGTTAGAGGTGCCGGACTGTTCAGCTGCAGTGGAGAAGGATTCACGCTGGGGATTTCGGGCATCCCGACGGAGCTGTGACCTGCAGGCTTTTGCTGGAGAAGCCTGTAGTGGGGATGTGCGGCGTGAGCCGTGAAGAGCGGGTCATAGGTAGAAGTTCCGGGGGTTGGAGCCTGGTGTCCAGGAACGAGCGGCGTTCGTGGACGGGTGGAGTGTAGAAGACACTCTGAAGAACCGGTCTGACGGCGACGCGTTTCAAAGGTTAAACCTTCTTTTTCAAGCCGATGTGGGGGCCCCCCGGGTTGCAGTGAAGCGGATGGGGTGGAGTGGTGGTGGTAGTGGTCCCTCTTTTTCAGGGTGGCGTGGCGTTTCAACCCAGTAGGCAGATGGGGATACAAACGCGAGGGGGTGAGGTATGCAATGGTGGGTGAAGAAGGGGTGGGCTTCTGTGACTCACCGTGGGGATAGTGGAGGGCGGCTCTCAGCGATGACGGTGCGGCCCGTGTGGTTACAAGCGAATACTCACCCAGACTCAGGTGAGTACAACACTTACACCCCATTCTACCACATTTATTGCGCTAGGTAGTGGCGCTTCCGTCTCCAATTTTTGTTTCCCTACAGTACACGTGTTGGACACCCCAGTCCAGACAGAACGGAATCCGCACACCTACGCCACCACCCCGTTTCCCCCCCGCGCCCCCCGTACTTATACCTACCATACTACAAGCGTTAACTGGTGTACCCATCAAGTACTGCCTCCCTCCTCCGCAATTTCCCCGTACCTCTGATAAGCGCCATACAAGGGCTAAAACTCTCAATTTTTCATACTGTCAGCTACACAGCACCTTGGTTGCTAAGATGCTCACACCAGTACGTGTCCCTGGTTGCCATGGCGTTGTTGCCTGCACAGCATCCTTTGTAGCTAAGACTAGAGCTGCAGCTAACGATTATTTTCAAAATCGATTAGTTAGCCGATTATTAAGTTCGATTAACCGGTTAATCGGATAAACTATAAAATAAAGTTTAAAAAATGGCTCCAGTGATAGGACTACTAGTTTGTATTAAGGTTGTAGTCCATCACAGGAGCAAGCTTGGAGCGGTGGAAGTAAAAAAGAAAAAAAGATAGTGTGGTGTGCAATATAGTGAAATGGAAAGTGTAAAAAAAAAAAGAAAAAAAAAGTGTGGTGTGCAATATAGTGAAATGAAAAGTATAAAATTATACAGCAATGAATGCAGAATGACACCGGCTATAGAGGGCTACAAAACTTAGCAAAAGCACATTATACAGCACAATGCAGAATACCGCCAGCTATAGAGGAATACAACAAATCCCAGCAATAGTACATAATAGCTGGCGGCATTCTACATTGCGCTGTATAATGTACTATTGCTGGATTTTGTAGTCCTCTATAGCTGGTGGTATTTAGCATTGTACCACTTTATAATGTATTATTGCTG
>NW_017306395.1:908370-908668 GCF_000935625.1 Nanorana parkeri
CTGTATAATGTAGTATTGCTGGGACTTGTAGTCCTCTATACGGCGCAATGCAGAATATCACCAGCTATAGAGGAGTACAACAAATCCCAGCAATACATTATACATACAGTGTATAATGTATTGCTGGGATTTGTATTCCTATGTATAATATACAGCACAATGTACCATCAGCTATAGAGTAGGGCTGCAACAACTAATCGACATAATCGATTATAATCGATTATTGAAAAAGTTGTCAACTTTTTCAATCATCGATTAATCGGCTTCCGATTGGTTGGCCCTGTTCACGGCTCCACAC
>NW_017306395.1:908732-915938 GCF_000935625.1 Nanorana parkeri
AAAACCCAGCAATAGTACATTATACAGCGCAATGCAGAATACCGCCAGCTATAGAGGACTACAAAACCCAGCAATAGTACATTATACAGCGCAATGCAGAATACCGCCAGCTATAATGTACTATTGCTGGGTTTTGTAGTCCTCTATAGCTGATGGTATTCTGCATTCATTGCTGTATAATTTTACACTTTCCATTCCACTATATTGCACACCACACTTTTTGTTTTTTCTTTTTTACTTCCACCGCTCCAAGCTTGCTCCTGTGATGGACTGCAATCTCAATACAAACTAGTAGTCCCATCACTGGAGCCATTTTTTAAAATGTATTTTATTTTTTATCCGATTAACCGATTAATCGAACTTAATAATCGGCTAACTAATCGATTATGAAAATAATCGTTAGCTGCAGCTCTACTATAGAGAAATACAAATCCCAGCAATACATTATAGAGCACCATGTGTGGTAAAGTGCAGTCTTCCAGCAACGTGCTTCTGAGATCAGACCGGTCTATCAGCAGCTGCCATACCCCCACACCTGCTCCTCCTTACTACTTCTCCCCGCGTCCCTGTGCCGATCGTGGATGTGGATGGGCAGGAAATGTGAGGCGGGGAGGAGGTGCGGTGTGTGGAGCGTGGATGCGAGCGGGTCTGGCAGCGGTGAGCGTGAGGTGGGGAGGAGGTGCGGTGCACAGCATGTGGAGCTGTGAACAGGGCCAACTGATCAGAAGCCGATTAATCGATTATTGAAAAAGTTGACAACTTTTTCAATAATCGATTATGTCGATTAGTTGTTGCAGCTCTAGCTAAGACAATATCAGCTGCACAGCATCCTTGGTCGCTATGATACTTACAGCAGTACATTGTCCCTTGTTGTTATGACACTCAGCTGCACAGGAAGTGCCATCTCTTGAAAAGGAAGTAAAAGGAAATGTACACAATGGTATACAGACAGCAAAAAAATAACCTGGCAGAGGATTTAACCCTTCCCCCACTACTAAAAGGTTTGGCTATACATGCACCATAACACAAAGCTTGTCTATTTTAAACAAGTACTGTATATAAAAAACATGAATTGGAAGACTCCCCACATTCCCTTTCTGTACTGAGCCCACCTCCACTCTAGTGGGCTGGGTGACACTACATTTCCCAGAAGGCTTAGTATCACGGTGCGCGTGACGTCATGACAGGGCGGCGGCGCGCTGCGTTGTGGGAGGGAGCGGCTCCACCATCATGGCGGCTTCCATTTCGGCTTATACGTTCAGTTCCTTGTGTTACTACAGCGCTAACAGTAACTCGGATCACGTAAGTTCGGGGGCCCGGGGGTACGTGACCCATGGGGGGCCTGTTCGGGGAGAGGAAGGGGCCGGGGTGGCTGGGTGGCCTGTGACAGGGAGCAGGGGGTCAGGGTGTGGCTGTCATCCTCCACTCGGACACCTTCCTATGCTGGCTGCTATCCGTGGACACGGCCACCACTGCAGGGGAGCACATAGCATGACAGTGGGGGGGGTCTGATGGTTGTCACTTCTCATAGGGGGCAAGGACCTAGTCACTGCTGTGTGTGGCCATACAAGGTGACAGTATGCATATCTGGTGTCTGTTCTGTAGGAGGACACATGGTGACAGTATGCATATCTGGTGTCTGTTCTGTAGGAGGACACATGCTGACAGTGGATAGATCTGGTGTCGGTTCTGTAGGAGGACACATGCTGACAGTGGATAGATCTGGTGTCGGTTCTGTAGGAGGACACATGCTGACAGTGGATAGATCTGGTGTCGGTTCTGTAGGAGGACACATGCTGACAGTGGATAGATCTGGTGTCGGTTCTGTAGGAGGACACATGCTGACAGTGGATAGATCTGGTGTCGGTTCTGTAGGAGGACACATGGTGACAGTGGATAGATCTGGTGTCGGTTCTGTAGGAGGACACATGGTGACAGTGGATAGATCTGGTGTCGGTTCTGTAGAAGGACACATGGTGACAGTAGGTAGATCTGGTGTCGGTTCTGTAGAAGGACACATGGTGACAGTAGGTAGATCTGGTGTCGGTTCTGTAGAAGGACACATGGTGACAATAGGTAGATCTGGTGTCGGTTCTGTAGAAGGACACATGGTGACACTAGGTAGATCTGGTGTCGGTTCTGTAGAAGGACACATGGTGACACTAGGTAGATCTGGTGTCGGTTCTGTAGGAGGAAACATGGTGGCAGTGGATAGATCTGGTGTCGGTTCTGTAGGAGGACACATGGTGGCAGTGGATAGATCTGGTGTCCGTTCTGTAGGAGGACACATGGTGGCAGTGGATAGATCTGTTGTCGGTTCTGTAGGAGGACACATGGTGGCAGTGGATAGATCTGGTGTCGGTTCTGTAGGGGAGTAGTAGAAAGGCATCATGGCACACTCACAAACTAGCATGTAAAACAACTTGTCTCACCACTAAGGACAATGACAGAGGTTTGGATACACGTCTTCTGCAAAGGATGTGTAAGCCGCACTGCCGCGCCAAGGCACCTCTTATAGTGCGGTCCTAACTCTAAACTATGAGAGTCTCCATCTTGGAGCACATGGGGCAGAAGATATCAAATTGGGTGCAGGCTTGTCAGGAGGACGCCCCACCTCCTTAAAGGTACAGAAACACACAAGGGATCCCGCACATCCCATTGGCAGCTGAGAAACCCCATGCGTCGCTGCACCAAATCGGTAAAGCAAAACAAACGACAAACGCACTCAACAATTTGTTACCAGTTGTACAGTAAGGTGCACACGAAATGGGCTTTGAACAGTAGAACAGTAGAAAGGCATCATGGCACACTCACAAACTAGCATGTAAAACAACTTGTCTCACCACTAAGGACAATGACAGAGGTTTGGATACACGTCTTCTGCAAAGGATGTGTAAGCCGCACTGCCGCGTAGGAGGACACATGGTGACAGTGGATAGATCTGGTGTCGGTTCTGTAGGAGGACACATGCTGACAGTGGATAGATCTGGTGTCGGTTCTGTAGGAGGACACATGGTGACAGTGGATAGATCTGGTGTCGGTTCTGTAGAAGGACACATGGTGACAGTAGGTAGATCTGGTGTCGGTTCTGTAGAAGGACACATGGTGACAGTAGGTAGATCTGGTGTCGGTTCTGTAGGGGAACACGGTGACAGTAGGCAGATCTGGTGGCGGTTCTGTAGGAGGACACATGGTGACAGTAGGCAGATCTGGTGGCGGTTCTGTAGGAGGACACATGGTGACAGTAGGCAGATCTGGTGGCGGTTCTATAGGAGGAGACATGGTGACAGTAGGTAGATCTGGTGGCAGTTCTATAGGAGGAGACATGGTGACAGTGGATAGATCTGGTGGCGGTTCTGTAGGAGGAGACATGGTGACAGTGGATAGATCTGGTGGCGGTTCTGTTGGAGGAGACATGGTGACAGTATGTAAATCTGGTGGCGGTTCTGTAGGAGGACACGGTGACGGTAGGTAGATCTAGTGTCGGTTCTGTAGAGGGACACGCAGGGACGTCAGAGTTCTGGCCTTTCATTTAGATAATCAGGTTGATCGCGTGAGCCTTCATGACTGAGTCACTTTTTTCATGTTTTTGTTTACATTTTATAATCCACATTTTAGGCCTGAAAATTACTTAAAATCCCCAAACATTATATATTTTCTGAAAGCCAAGACCCTGTAGAATAAAATGTCGGCAGTTGCAAATTTTTATGTTTCATGATATTAGCGCAACTCCTTATCAAACACCAGAATTTAGTGAAAAATGCACTTAAATGACCCAAAACACAATAAAATACCCATTTATTTTATAACATATAAAAGATGAGGTTACAACTAGTAAATAGATACCCCACGTGCCCAGGTTCAAAATTGGGTGTGTCTGTGAAACTGTGACAAAATTCAGTACCCCAAAAAGTCCATGGGCGACGTTCTAAAAGCCCCCACAGGTCATCAGTTTAGAGATGCGCGTAAATATTGGCCTCAGAAATATTGCTCTCACTCCGGTGTGCGCGGCGATATCCAACATGGGTAGCGCGATCGTCGTTTTCGTACATAGGCACACCAGAGGATGGGGGGGGAGAGAAATATTTAATACAACCAATTGATTAGTTGAAAAAAATAATCAGGCAACTAATCGATTATGAAAATAATCGTTAGCTGCAGCCCTAATTTTAACATCACACTTTCAAAAGTGACATATGGTATGGTTTTTTTTAACAACAATTTGACAAACATAAAGACACCATCATGTACATTATACGATGTTTTTATATCTTAGATCAGGGGTGGGCAATCTCTAGCCCTCCAGCTGTGGCGAAACTACAAATCCCATCATGCATCGGCCTCTGGTTGTCATGCCTTTGGCTGTTGGAATCTTGCAATGCCTCATGGGACTTGTAGTTGCACCGCAGTTGGAGGGCCCACCCCTGCCTTAGATTGTAATTATTCTTTGATATCCGGAGCAGACACAGAGGTGTTGTGCACACGGCCAGCCCCTGTACACATCTATGTCTGAATTGCATGAGATCACGTGTGACACCGTTCAGTGCACTGTGGTGCCATTATTTCTTAATTGCATCCCAACGCACCAAGCCATCGCACGCATGGTCAATTATTACCATTCTCTGTGGGGAGAAAAAAAAATGGGACATGCACTTCTTTGGTGCAATTTAGATGTGGTAGACAGGCCATTCAAATGAACAGGGTGCCATAGCCGCACCACATGTGCGCTGTCACATGATACAGGTGTGGGGGGGGGGGGGGGGGTGGCGTCTTAGTGTTTCCTTTTTTATTCTATAGTGGAAAGTTGATGCCATGAATCTTTTTGCTAGGGGCAACAGTCGTCTCTTTTGTTCTGTTGTAGTATATACAAGATTATGGGTCGGATTTATTAAAACGGGAGCCAAAATCAGCCAATGTGTTACCGACAGCGGCACCTTAGATGATTCCGGATCCCCTTTTCTCCAATCAGGACAGAAATCAGAAAGTAAACCAATGCCTGATTGGTTACTAAATGCGACATTCGTCCTTTTTATTGGGTCAATCCGATTTTCACATGACCATTTATACTAATAAATCTTGTCAGAACATTTGATTATGCCATCGGAGACTCGACGAATGTCATAGCAAATTTTGCTTCATTTTAAATTCAATTTTAGAATGAAATTTCGATTTTGGAATTTCTTGAACTAAAACCACATTCACGATCTCCTTTGTTTCTTTCCAGGAAGGTTTTTTGTTGGGTGAAGTGAGGCAAGAAGAGTCTTTCTCTATAAGCGATTCTCAGATTAGTAACACAGAACTCCTGCAAGTTATAGGTGAGTCATTGAAATTGTCGATTAAAAGGAACTATGGGGTAAGTGTTTTTCTCCTAAGGGTCACGGGAGGACACAAACTAGCGTCCTCTCGTGACCCAAAGCTCAGTATACCGCGAGCTACAACTCACTATATACTGAGACCGACGCAGCCGGGACGGATCCCGACATTACTGTAGAAATCCACCCAGCTGCGTGATTGACAGCTGGCTCTGCCTATCTAGAGGCAGAGCCAGCTGTACCCGCCCCCTTCCCCGTCCGTTCCTCCAGTCAGGGCTGGAGGATGGGACAGGGGAGGGGGGAATCCCTGCAGGGAGCCGTGACTGACAGTCACATCTCTGCAGGGAGATGATCGAGAAGTGAGCGAGCAGCGGTATGTGTTCGCTCACTTCCCGATCTATTGAGCCGAGGTGTGGCAGTTTCATTGTCACAAACTATGAGGATGAGTGATTTGCACTCACCTCATAGTTCTCCTTTGCGTTTATTACAGCGGTGGACACATTCACATGGAGTTCAGGAGTCAGGCTGTCCAATCCAGGAGCCAGCTCCATTGAGAAACAACTAATGAAAAGCTCAAAAGTTGGCCGCCAGATGTCATTTTTAAAACAGTTCTACAGGGAAAATTATTATTAACCCTTTGCAGTGGAGCAAACCCTGCACTTCAAGAGTTAAAGGCTCGTTTTGGTCTGGGGCTGAAAATAACAAAGTTATACTCACCTGATCCTCAGAGCCGGCCTGCTGTGATAACGCTCCCTCCTGCCTCCTCCTATACTGCAACAATGGAATGTTCCTCAGCATCCTCCTGTTCTGTACAGAGTGTATAGAACGTGATGATTTATGGGACACGGAGGGAGAGAGGCTCCAGGACCTAAGAGCAGGCCAGAGTATAACTTTTTTTATTTTCTCCTAGACACAAAAGAGCAGTTAAAGGAGAACTATGGGGTCAGGGCTTTTCCCCATAGTTCTCCTTAGGGTAACGGGAGGACACAAACTAGCGTCCTCCCGTCACCCTAGGCTCAGTATACTGAGACGCCGCAGCTGAAGCGGATCCCGACAATTCTGTCTGGATCCGCCCAGCTGCATGAGTGACAGCTGGCTCTGCCTATCTAGAGGCAGAGCCAGCTGTACCCTCCCCCGTCCGTTCCGCCAGTCAGCGCTGGCAGATTGGGGAGGGGGGAATCCAGCCTCTCCCCTGTCACGGCAGAGAGCTGTGACAGGATCGAGAGGTGAGCAAATGCCGGTATGTGTTCGCTCACTTCCCGATCCACTGAGCCGACCTGTGACAGTCTCATTGTCACAGGTCGGCTAGAACTATGAGGTGAGTGAAAAGCACTCACCTCATAATTCTCCTTTAACCCTTGCAGTGTGGGGGTGGGGGGTTAATAATAATTTTCCCCGGAGTACATCTTTCAGGAGCATTGGCAACCTTTCTCCTGGGAATTGTCCAGCCCTGGTCTATCATATGTCTGTCTGTCCTGTTGTGTTCGCTTTATTTAATCCAATATTTTTATATCTTTCAGAGATCCATAAACATGAGCCATGTACAAAACTCTTCAGGTTGGTATTCCGATATGTTACATTTGTTGTTATTCATTTTAGAAAGTAGTTTTAGAGTTGCCATTCACATTACACCATCTGACCATATGATCAACTTCAGATAAAATGAGGACCGACCTCAACTTTCCAGTTAATGGGAGTGCAGGGCCCTTGCACTACATAGATGTTGATGGATCTATAAGAGATTGTACGATCAGATGGCAACATGTGTGGTGAGCTTTAGTGATAGGAGAGCTGCACTGCACAATTAAAAGCAATTACAGGTATGTTAAAGGGGAACTGCAGCTGAAATTGAGATTTGAGGAACCTGCACTTGTCTAGTATAGCCCACCCCCCC
>NW_017306395.1:917063-929531 GCF_000935625.1 Nanorana parkeri
CCCCCCCCACCTTTCAGCCTTTTATCACTAGTTACCTTTTTCTACAGGCTAGGCAGATTACATGGCGGGAGGAGGGTATCCATACACCTTGCGATCATCGGACGAATCTTTTCGTCCGATGTTCGAACCATCGAAAAAACACCCGGATGAATTGCGGTAATCGACCGCACATATTTTCGTTTGCGCAGTGCTAAGGGTAAAAATTTTTACGTACAGAAAGGCCACCAACCTTGCGAAAATCGTACGATCGACCGAAGTTTTCTAACCTGCTGGATAGTCAAAAGTCGATCGATTATACAGTATTTGTAGTTGTACACTGCCCATCAACGGTACGAATATCGGCCGAAAACGCGATCGCACACGAAAATCGGCCGATAATCATAAGGTGTATGGGCAGCTTAAGTCCAGCATTCAGTTGATCAATTGGTTGGGTTTCGGACCTGCGTTTTTTTCATATACTGGCAATCTCTGCAATACATTTACATTTCCCTATGTTTGTCTCTTTAAAATGCTCCAACTATAGAAAAATACCCGTTCATCTGCCAGAACCCAAATGGGCTCCTAACTTTCTGTTTGCGCAGACAGCACAGTACCTTTGTTGCACTGAAACTTAACCAACGTTGTCAGCACTTACCTGTTGGTTTACAAAACTCAGCCCGTCCCCCACCCCTCTCTGCCTTATGCCACATGCATACGTTCATTAATTTCCCAGGAGACCACTCGCTCACTGTGTGTAGTGTAGGAGCTCTTTGGAGATGTAGTTCTGGGTGCATGAATGTGTTTATAGGAACTGAGCTCCCAGCATCTACTACTGCGAGAAGCATACAAGCCTGGTGATGACGCCACAGGGAGTAATAAAAGGAGTTTTTTTTCTCACTACAGGAAAAAACAAAAATGCAGGGACATGCTCTAGAGGGGGAGAGGGAGGTTTGGTGGTAAATTTGGTTAGTGCCCGGACATGCACTTTAAGCACCTGCGAACCAACCACTGCACATACACAGCTGATCCGCAGCCCCGTTGTTCTGTGAGGATGTAGCTGTATGTCCTCTCGTGCCCACTGTCATTAGACAGCGGAGAACCGCGGCTTCAGGCACAGAGCAGATTGGGCCGGCTCTGTGCCTTGTGAGTGCTGTGATTGGTTATTGCAGCAATCACATGGCAATGTTTACATTGTGAAGCCCTCCCCTTCCTCTTACTACAAGTAGCAGGGGAGGGAAGTAATGAATGGAGGAGTCATTTACCCATTAGTTTCTGGTGAAAACAAGCTGTAAAAAAGGGTAATAACATTTTAACCCTTTCCCTCCTCTTTCCTTTATATGTCGGCTCCATTCTGTCTCTGCTCTTGTATATTAACCCCTTTACCACCCTTATCTTGAACATCTGCACATTAACCCCTTCATCTCTATCCTCCCGCTCTATGTGACCAGTACATTAACCCCTTTACCACCCTTATCTTGAACATCTGCACATTAACCCCTTCATCTCCATCCCCCCACTGAATGTGACCTGTACATGAACCCCCTCCTCCCTCTGTCTATGACATGTACATTTATTGTATTTGGTGCACCATTACCAAACTCCATGTTTTTTAATCCCTCAATACTGGCAGATTTCTGCATTTCCCAAAAAAATCAGATCACCTTGGGGTGTCTCCTTTCCAAAAAGGGGTCATTTCGGGGTTGATATAATTTCTTTCTGGAAACTTTTGTGTAAACTGTCATCATGTTAATAGTATATAATAGCGATACTGGTATCGCTATTGGTGCCCGTACTGAGCATTTGGGCGAGTACTTGTACTCACCCAAATGCTCTGATACTTACCCTGATACCGGAACTTCCAGTCAGAGGAAGATTCCCTCTGACTGGCAGTGCCATGAGGGAGCTTGGAGCCGGCTTCCCATCCAATCAGGAAGCCGGGCAGCGGGCTTCCTGATTGCCTAGGAAGCCGGCTTCACACTTCGAGGCAGCCTGGCTTCCTGACCAATCAGGAATCCGGGCGGCGGGTCATGAGCCGCCGCCCAGCTTCCTGATTGGTCAGGAAGCCAGGCTGCCTCGCAGTGCCATGATAGAGTGTGAAGCCGGTGTGCTTTCAATAGAAAAGCACACTGGCTCTGACTTCCTAGGCAATCGGAAAGCCAGGTCATGACCCTCCCGCCCGGCTTCCTGATCAGCGGGGCCCACGCTACCTTGGGATGCCGGTATCGGTGAGTACTGGAAAAAAAATATTGGTACCGAAAAAACAGTATCGATGCATCCCTAGTTCATAGTGTGACATTTCAATAAAGTTCTAAATAATAAAAGTGTGATGCGTTGGAATTGATGCATTAGCACTGTGTTTGGGAAAACACACCAGCAGCTGTGGGTTGTAGTGCAGCTGCTGGTGTGAATGCAGCCTGAATGGCGGACCGCGGTCCAGAAAAGATCCGAGTAAACGTTCTGGACCTGCAATTTGGACCTTGGCTCGAAGAAAAGTTTGGTCACTGGACCTCCTTGAATTTCAATTCACTATCCCTGTTCTATAGTATGTTATAGTAATGATAATCGATAATGGTTTAGGATATTACTTTATTTGGGGATGATTATACATTTTGTTTTTCATTCCGGCAGTTTCTATGATTACGCTGGCACTGTTGACGAGGAAAGGCTTGATCAGATTCTCAAAGACAGACGGAAAGTATGATCATTGTTCCAATACGGCGTTATTGAAAATATGTTTCTGTTGATATCTTTGTAATTAATAACAACTGGCTGTGTACATGGGGGTGGATTTGTTTATCCAAAAAATAAATAAATAAAAGGTTTTGTGATGCCATGCAGGAAGTGATTATGCAGCCAGTTATACCAGTCAGTGCCCGGCAGTGCCTAGTGTGCAGCCGTGTGCTTATTTCAACCTTTCATGGTTGTCATTCTTATGTTATGACTTCATTCATTTAAAGTGACACTAAACTCAGGAGTTAAATCTTAGAAATGCATTCCAGTACCTTTAACTATTAACAGAAATGTATCTTATTTGTGTATCACTCAGCTGTAGATCCTCAAATCGTTCTGACACTGTTTTGTCTTTGTACTGTCGAGATATACACAGCCCCCTCGAACATAATAGGCAGAATGATGACACCATTTACACTAATTTCAACTTTAAAAACATACATGTGATGATGTATTAAAGGAGAATAGGGGTTAGGGCTTTTCCCCATAGTTCTCCTAAGGGTAACGGGAGGACACAAACTAGCGTCCTCCCGTTACCCTAAGCTCAGTATACCGCGAGCTACAGCTCGCGGTATACTGAGACGCCGCAGTCGAAATGGATCCCGACAATGATGTCTGTATCCGCCCAGCTGCGTGAGTGACAGCTGGCTCTGCCTATCTAGAGGCAGAGCCAGCTGTACCCGCCCCCTCCCCTGTCCGTTCTGCCAGTCTCTCCCCTGTCACGGCTCTGTGCAGTGACAGGATCGAGAAGTGAGCGAACGCCGGTATGTGTTCGCTCACTTCCCGATCTAATGAGCCGACCTGTCACAGTTTCATTGTCACAGGTCGGCTAGAACTACGAGGATGAGTGAAAAGCGCTCACCTCATAGTTCTCCTTTAATGAATGCAAAGCTATATTAAAAGAGACGTAAAGCCAAACCTTTCTTTTGGCTTTACTTCTCTTTTGGGTCACTGGAGTATATGCACTAACCACTAATGTACTTTCTGTCACCTAAAGTCGGCATATAGCGGGCTATTGCCCCTGTATGCTGACAGCTGCAGTATTGTTGGGATCCATCCAGCTGCCTAAATGACTGCCGGCTCTGCCTCTCTTAAGCCAGCTGTGCTGAAAGAATACGGGAGTAACAGGGGGCTAGGGAATCCCTGCGGGATTGGGGACTGACAGCCATTGCTCACTGCAGGGAGAAGCCATGATTTCAGTGATCAGCGGTTACATCATCGGTATATAGAGCCCATGTGTGACCGCTTCAGTGCCCCATGCCAGCTCCAAGTATTGGGAAGAGTATATTTTACTCTCCCACTACTTCTCCTTTAACTTGTATCGTCTATATCTGCCTGGAGTTTCGCTTTAACATGTTACTGACTGAACAAGTATGCAAGTTGAGACTTTCTTTAATGGCCACTTGCTCACTCCAGGTTAGATACTTGCTAATTAGTGAAGCCATAAGATGAGCACAACAGCCAGAGAACTAGCGACTTATGATAACAAGACAGCAGTGACCTTTTTTTTACTGATTGCTTTGTCATATTAAACTATGCAAATGAATCCATGTTGAAGAGCCGAACTTTAGATTTTAAGTGTAGGTCCACTTTAAGTACTGAGTACACCTTGATACAGTGTGTAAAGGGTTATCTGTCTCCATCTTGTGTTTTGGGTAGAACGTGATTGGCTGGTACAAGTTTAGAAGAAACACACAGCAGCAGATGTCCTATAGAGAACAGATTTTGCACAAACAGCTGACTCGTATCCTCGGAGTACCTGACCTCGTCTTCCTTCTCATCGGCTTTATCTCGACTGCCAACACTTCCACTCATGCCTTGGAATATGTGCTTTTCAGACCTAATCGCAGGTAGGTGTAATGGACTGTCTGCCAGTTCTGGGTGTTTGAAATGTGAATGATCTTAGTCAGTGGTCATTACAGAAGATGATCAGAAGGTGCTTCTGTTAATAGACGACACATGACCCTGATTCATTGATCAAGAGGGCTTGATAGGAGGTACCAATGCAATGTGTTTCCTTTAAGAACCACTCCCTTAATTAAAACATTACAACTTCATTTAGTGGTCCAATGGAATATGTGAAATTGAGGGGAATTAAAAAATGAAAAACAAAAACGCTTTCTGATTTACTAGTAGTGCTGATCTCCCTGACTGTATGTATGAGATCAGTTAACTATACACTGTACACCTATTTCCGTTTACCACTCAGAGGCCCCTCCTGGCAGCTGTGTGTGTGCTTGCCAAGATAGAGCTCATCTCCGGTAGCCTCTGCAATTAAGTGCCCAAGTGGGCTGAAATGTGTCGGAGAAGGAGCAGTTTGTTGGGGTAGTTGTGTCTACCTATGTGACAGAAAATAGTTTGAAATGCCTGTATTGCATGCTCGGTGCAGTGTGAATGTTTTATGTGCCAGATTCATGCTCCGTGCTGTTTAAGGGCCCCTTCACACCCGATCGTTGTGCTAATTACACTGCGTTTAGCTCACACTATCGCACAAAGCACCTTGCATGCGATACCATGTGCTAGGTGTGTTGTGTTAGCATTCATTTCACGCACCACCTGGTGGCCATGCTTTGCATTGCAACATGTAATACTGCAATACCTTGCGCTGCGGCGCGGTGAGAGAAAAGTAGTGCATGCCCCATCTTTTCTCACCACAGTGCATTGCACAGTACCACGCACTCACTGCAAAGCACGGTTGCCAGAAGGTGCGTTGGGGTGCCATTGAAATGAATGATTACCCAGCTCAGCTATCGCACGGTACCATATGCTTGGTGCATTATGTGATGGAGTACGCTAAACACACAAAAACTTGTGATCGGCCTGTGAACGATCTGGTGTGAATGGGCCCTAATTCTTTGCATTTGAAAGCACAGCACTCAATAAAGCCTCAGATTGGTTTCAAACTGTGCCACCTTTAAGATGAGACTAGTATTTGTATATATCTGATACTAAAGTTTCTGTGCAAGGGAGAATCTGTCAGGGCTAATGTGAAACATATTAGGATTTTTAATGTAACATGAATCCTCGGTGGTCTACCTCTGCACAAACTGTCCCCCTTCAGTCTATCCTGAATGCTAATGCCAGATTCATCCACCTCACCAACCATTCAGCGTTCACCACCCTTCCCTGCCAATTCCTTCATTAGCTTCCACTTGCCTAACGAATAAAATCCAGAATACTAACAATAACATACAAAGCCATTGACAACGCTGTCCCCAGCTACGTCACGGTCTCAAATTATCACCCAAACCGTCCTCTGCGCTTCTCCCAAGACCTGCTGCTCTCTCCTTTCTCACCGCCTCCCATTATCGCCTCCAGAACTTCTTCAGAACCTCTACAATCCTCCAAAATTCCCTACCCAAATCTGTCCCATCTATCTCCTATTCTGTCTTTCTTAGGCAGCCTTTGAAAACTCATCTCTTCAGGGAAGTCTATCCCGCCTCCATATAATAACTGAACTTTTATTTTATTTCCTCCATCAGCTCATCCCTCACAATGAATGCCTTTTGTACCACTTGCCCCTGACATTAAATTGTAAGCTATTAGGCACTGGGCTCTCCTGTATTTAACTGTATTGTAATTGCATTGCCTCCCTTTATTTTGTAAAGCACTGCTCACACTGTTGGAGGTTTATAAATCCTACATAATGATAATAATACTGAAGTACATATCCAGGCCCTGTTTGTACAAGGCTAATCACAGAAGATCTGCTGTGTAAGGCCAACAAGAGTCTGCATTATAGCTAGCTCAATTTCCTGCCATCTCTGATCCAGAATATTGCATCTTTAAAAGTTACGGAAGTGCTTCATCATGGCCCATTATAGAAGCACTTTGAAGCAGACAGAACAGTCCAGCCTTCATTACTGTAGTTATGGCTTTATGTTGTGCCTCAGTTTTCCTTTTATATGTGCTTCTGATGGATTGCCAAGGATTATATGGCAGCTTCCCAACCTTAAATGAATACAGACAGGCACATAGCTCAGAGATAAGAGTAGTCTAGGTGGAATGCCTTGAAATTGAGATGTTGTTAAATAAATGCTGTATTAATGCTTAATGTTTCCTAATCCAGCCTCGGTCTATGGTTTTAATGCCAGTTGTCTCCTTTGTTATCTAGGTATAACCAGAGAGTGTCTCTTACAATTCCAAACCTGGGCACAACCAGTCAGCAGGAATATAAAGTGACTTCAGTGCCAAACACATCTCAGAACTATGCCAAAGTGATCAAAGAGCATGGGTCAGTATGCTCATTAGTTAGTAGCAGAAGCTGTTTAATATATTTTGAGGGGTGCCATTGCATTTTCAAAATGCAGTCGGTTAGGGCTGCAACAACTAATCGACATAATCGATTATAATCGATTATTGAAAAAGTTGTCAACTTTTTCAATAATCGATTAATCGGCTTCCGATCAGTTGGCCCTGTTCACGGCTCCACACACGCTGCACGCCGCACCTCCTCCCCACCTCACGCTCGCCGCTGCCAGACCTGCCCGACCGCATCCACGCCACACCTCCTCCCCGCCTCAAATTCACCGCCCGCCCACATCCACGATCGGCACAGGGACGCGGGGAGATGTAGTAAGGAGGAGCAGGTGTGGGGGGAGGAGCAGGTGTGGGGGGATGACAGCCGCCGATAGACAGGTCCGATCTCAGAAGCAAGTTGCTAGATGACTGCTCAGGTAAGCCTGCACTTTCCCACACATGGTGCTCTATAATGTATTGCTGGGATTTGTATTCCTCTATAGCTGATGGTACATTGTGCTGTATATTATACATGGGAATACAAATCCCAGCAATACATTATACACTGTATGTATAATGTATTGCTGGGGTTTGTTGTATTCCTCTATAGCTGGTGGCACTCTGCACTGCACTGTATAGTGCAAATCAAGGAATAATACATTATACAGCGCAATGCAGAATACCACCAGCTATAGAGGACTACAAATCCCAGCAATAATACATTATACAGCGCAATGCAGAGTACCACCAGCTATAGAGGACTATAGCGGGAGGACTATACCGCCAGCTATAATGTACTATTGCTGGGATTTGTTGTATTCCTCTATAGCTGTTGATATTCTGCATTGCGCTGTATAATGTACTATTGCTGGGATTTGTAGTCCTCTATAGTCGGTGCCATTCTGCATTGATTGCTGTATAATTTTACACTTTCCTTTTCACTATATTGCACACCACACTAGTCCATCACTGGAGCCATTTTTTAAAATGTATTTTATTGTTTATCCGATTAACCGATTAATCGAACTTTAATAATCGGCTAACTAATCGATTTTGAAAATAATCGTTAGCTGCAGCTCTACAGTCGGTCTGTCTGTTATGATGACCATCTTTCTGCAATACTTTGAGTCAATGACCGATCAATAAAGTATTGAAGCAAGAAGATTAATATTGCTGCCAGGCAACTAGCCTCCATGTTTTCCCTTGTATCTGGTTTATTATAAGCAAAGAGTAAGCAGATACATGTGACGGTGGATACATGTCATTGTGTACAGTGGCCTGATAAGTATGTTTTGATGGTACAGTGCTGTGTACTCAGGGGTGTGGAAATTCTTGAAAAAACTACTTGTCCAAGGACTAAAGCGGGGGCCGAATCTACTTGTCCCTCATGACAATCTACTTGTCCTGATACAAAAAAATATTTGTTAACAAAAACCGTATTTAGCAGTGCTAAGAAGCGCTTCTCATTGGTCAGTGCCGTCAGGTGACCACGTTGACCAACGAGTGCTTGCAATTTGCGAGCGAAATTCAGAATACATGGAACAGGTACAGATAATAAACCCGTACTGGTGGACGGGAAAGACCATTCGCCGAAAGGTAAGTATAGTGGGAGGGAGATTTGTGCGGGTAATTCCATTTTCACAAATTACTTGGGAAAGTGAATTTCCCCTTTAGGGTTCGTGCAGACTTGGGGATTCCCGGAACATGCGATTGTGTGCGGTTGCATACAGCGGTTGCATCCACATGTATGGGGTTACATCTGCATGGCAATCGCTGAAAAAAAAGGTAGATGTACCTATTTTCACAACATGCACCGCGCAGTGTTTTCAACCGTGATCATGTGGGATCGCCAGGGCGGTATTGCAGCAGGAAAACGCGCAATCTGCCTGGCACGACTGACAGTCACCGCTCACTGCAGGGAGATCAGCGGTTTATGATCATTCGGTTCTCGATCTATACTCAAAACAGTGGCATCATCTGATAGGATGGGAAGTTACTTTAAACAGTGACTGCATCTGATAGGATGGAAAGTTACTTTAAACAGTGACTGCATCTGATAGGATGGAAAGTTACTTTAAACAGTGACTGCCTCTGATAGGATGGAAAGTTACTTTAAACAGTGACTGCATCTGATAGGATGGAAAAGAACATTTTCATATTAGTGGTGTAGCAATACCCTTAAATGTAATTACAAAAGAGCCAAATTCTAAATGTCCTACTCAGGGCTAGTAGAGTAACACGGCGGATTCCCAACATCCCAAATGTTTGCATCCGCATTTTTAATATGTATTTACAATTCCTGCTGTATCTGCGGAAATACGAGCTGTGGTTGGCCCTATCAGTACCACCCGGCTCGATTCATGTCAATTTAAAAGTCCACTGAGCGGCAAAATTGTTGACCGAAAAGTGACTGCATCTGATAGGAAGTAACTTCCCATCCATCAGATGAAGTCACTGCTTAACCTCTTGCCGTCCGCCCGTAGTAAAAAAACGGACGGACGGCACTGCAGCATCTGCATCATCCTATCAGATGCAGTCACTGCTTAAAGTAACTTCTCATCCTATCAGATGCCGCCACTGTGTAAAGTAACTTCTCATCCTATCAGATGCAGTCCCTGCTTAAAGTAACTTCTCATCCTATCAGATGCCGCCACTGCTTAAAGTAACTTCTCATCCTATCAGATGCAGTCAGTGTTTAAAGTAACTTTTTTGTATATGGAGAAACTGTAATTTGTATGGTAACTTTTCATTTTCTTTGTTTTCTTTGCTTCAGTACCAATTTTTTTGATAAAGATGGTGTGATGAAGGACATCCGATTAATTTATCAGGTTTATAACGCTTTGCAGGAGAAGGTGCAGGTAAGGATCTCTCATTGCGGCCCTCTTCTTCTATTTGGGAATGTATGTAGGTGTTGCTCATTGTGACTTGTCTCTGGCCAGGCTGTGTGTGAGGAGGTGGAGAAAAGTGAGAGGATTGTTGAATCCCATCAGCTAGAAGTAAACGAGCTGCGAGCGCAAATCGCCAAGAGGAAAGCAGAAAAGCAGCGTAAAGAAAGTAAGTCTCTGGAAACCAAAATGGGGGACCATTGGTGCCCTTCCAAGCAGGTTGTGAAGGCGTTGGACAATATGTGTCCTGTGGGGGGCGTTATCTTATAGACTCCTTGGAATAATATGGCAAAGGGCAATCTGCAAACACGGTTTTGGTGTTTTGCATGTAATGTGTCACAAATAACAATTGGGAGAACAACCGCCATGTCAGGAAGGAATAAAAATATGACAACACAGAGGAGAAACGGTTTAGGAGGAGGAACAGTAACATCATGCGTACAACACTCCTTACACACCTACTCTCTCCTCACCGGTCATCAAAAAAAACATTGTAGGTTAGTTGCAAAATTCTAAAGTCAATATCTAGTCAAAACTTTTCCTAACCCTTGCAGTGGGGCTACCCCCGCACTGTAAGGGTTAACTGCTCATTTTGGTCTAGGGAGGTAAATAAAAAAGTTATACTCGTCCGATCCTTCGAGCCGGCTTGCTCTTAGACTGGTCCTTCCAGCCTCTTTCCCCCTCCGCTGCATCAGTTTAATCTGAGTCATCACTTTCTATGCCCAGTGTATGGGATGTGAGGATGCTGAGCGACATCACTGGAGCGTAGGAGAAGACAGGAAGGAGGGAATGCTGTCACAGCCAGCCAGCCACTTAGAGGATAAGGTTTGTTATTATCCTCCCTAGACCAAAATGAACAGTTAACCCTTGCAGTGCGGGGGTAGAAGTTCTATCTAGGACAGGGGTGGCAAACACAAGGCCCGCGGGCCGAATCCGGCCCGCCGGACCTTGTAATGTGGCCCGCACAGCGCAGTGGTGTGGAACAATACAATAAAAAGTTTTTTTTTTTAAATAGTTAAAAAGTAAAAAATATTAATTAAAAATGCAACTCAATAAAAATGTAAAAAATAAAAAGGCGATTAAGTAAAAATAATAAAACAAATGAACATTTTTTACAAAGTAAATAAAAACAGAAAAAAATAAAACCAGCCCCACGCGAATAAACGCGCAGTTTATAAAACCAGTAGCAACTGAATGCAGAGGCAACTATTTATGATAATAAAGAGTAGATGCATAGTCCTATACAACCGGCCCTTTGAGGGTAACCATACTGCTGATGCGGCCCCCGATGAATTTGAGTTTGCCACCCCTGAATTTGAGTTTGTATTGGTCTAATGGCTGCCTCTGCACCGCTCTCTGATTTACGTCTTGGCTAAGCTCCACCAACTGCCATTCCAATGTCCAAAGAGATGTGGCAATGGCCAATAAGGACAGAGGAGTGGTAGTTTGTGGTGCTTAGCTTCACTTTATTACCCCAGTAACAAAGGAAAACTAAAAAAACGACACAGGAGAGGCTTTTCTAACAGGATAAGGTAATATCCGGCATTACCTGCAGTCGTCTTTAGTGTCTGCTTGTAGGCCAGACTTTTTAAAGTTTAAAAGGAACACAAATTAATTTTAAAGTGGCGGCTCAGAAAACAGCCAGGCGCACTAATAGTGTGTGTGTGTGTCTGTCTTTGTCTGTCTGTCTGTCATTTTTCTATTTACTTGCAGACAATTATATAGTGCAAACAATTTACGCATGTGTTGTACATTCACATCAGTCCCTGCCCTCAAGGAGCTTACAATCTAAGGTCCCTATCTCGCATACATACACACGCACACACATAGTAGGCACAATTTAGACAGGAATCATTTATCCTACCAGCACATCTTAGGAGTGTGGGAAGAAACCGGAGGACGGGCCCGCACAAATAAGCATCGATCATATCATTGATTAACTGTTTATTGATCGGATGGGCAGAGCAGGGCACATAGGACATGACATGTTCGTGTCTGTTCTTCAATCAATTCCAATCCATTAGCTGGCATGTCACCGAAATCACTATATTATACAATAAATCTATATATGTATTATGCTATATACATATTACATTTCTCTGTATGCTTTGGATACAATAGAAATATCACAACTGTCTGAATCTGATTCTTAATTTCCTTTACTGATACTTCTGATATTGTATTTAGAAAACAACAACAACTACATTGTAACATAATATAACCAGTAAAGCTGACAAAAGGATAACGTTCATTGAGTGTAAACAACGGGAATCATTTTCTAATACTAGTCATCCTGAATAAATCCATCTATGCTCTGTCTCTCTGTCTCTGTCTCTCTCTCTGTGTCTGTGTCTCTCTCTCTCTCCTGTCTGTCTCTCTCTCTGTGTCTCTCTCTCTGTCTCTGTCTGTCTCTGTATCTCTCTCTCTGTGTGTGTCTATCTCTGTGTCTCTCTCTCTCTCTGTCTGTCTGTGTCTCTCTCTCTGTCTCTCTGTGTCTCTCTCTCTGTCTCTCTCTCTCTGTCTCTCTCTCTCTCTCTCTGTCTCTCTCTCTCTGTCTCTCTGTCTCTCTCTCTCTGTCTGTCTGTCTGTCTCTGTCTGTCTGTCTGTCTGTCTCTGTCTGTCTGTCTGTCTGTCT
>NW_017306395.1:930259-952250 GCF_000935625.1 Nanorana parkeri
TCTCTCTCTCTCTCTCTCTCTCTCTCTCTCTGTCTCTCTCTCTCTCTCTGTGTGTGTCTCTCTCTCTCTCTCTCTCTCTGTGTCTCTCTCTCTCTCTGTGTCTGTCTGTCTGTCTCTCTCTCTCTCATGATATAACTGACCTCATCACAGCAAACATATTACTCCACGTTGGTTAATTTTCAGAGGCAGAGTGGGCTTTGAAGCATCTAAAGCACGGCTTTTGTAAGATGCAGATAGTAACATTCTTTTCATTTGCCGAGAAGAGAATATTCCACATCAAATTATACCTTTCCAGAAGAATAAAGAGGATCTTTCAGTATTCCTACTAAGCCTTTCACAAAGTCTAAACTATTTAAGACTGAATGCTTTCAGTTAGGAAGGAATTCTTGAACCAAAAAAAGAATTTTGCTCCGTGCTATTTGTATGTAAACTGATCTCGTAAAATAACCCTCGTGCAGATTTAAAGAAGAACTCCCAGGAAAATATTTTTTTATCCCCAGCAGTGGGGCTACTCCTGGGCTGCAAGGGTTAATTGCTCGTTTGTGTCTAGGTTAGGTTAGACAGTGGGGACGCTGAAGAAGAGTCCAATGCTGCAGCAGAGGAAGAGACGGGCAGGATGGAGTGCTGTGACAGCTGGCCAGCTCGGCTCGATTTATTTTTGAACCAAGACAAAAACAAGCTCTTAACTCTTGCAGTGCAGGGGTAGCCCCAGTTCAAGGGTTAAGAAAAAGGTTTTCTGAAGCTCTTCTTTAAAGGAGAACTCCAGGAAATCGATCAGTTAACCCTTACAGTGTGGCCAGCCCTGCACTTCAAGAGCTCGATTTGGTCTAGGGGCAAAAATAAGCCGGGTCATCGAGTCATTACACACTGCCCGGCTTCCTGATTGACCAGGAACCTGGGCAGTGTGGGCCTCATGACGAGGGAGCATGGAGCCGGCTTTCCGGCCAATCTGGAAGCTGGGCGCCACATCATTACACCCTGCCCGGCTTCCTGATTGGCCAGAAAGCCGGCTCCATGCTTTCTCGTCAACTAGTGACGAGAAGCATGGGGGGTGGCTTCCCAGCTAATCGGGAAGCCAGGTAGTGAGTCATTGCACGCCGCCTGGCTTCTTTAATGGGACTTCCGGTATCGGCGAATACCGGAAAAAATATATCGGTACTCGATACCAAAATACCGGTATCGGTGCATCCCTAATTTTCATGAATGTTTGTTCAAAAAAAATGAATAAAGTGTATTTAAAAAAAAAATAAGAAACTAGTGTAAGTACCTAAATGTAACTTGGTATCAGCCTCTTGTAATCCTATTGTAGAGCAGAGCTCAGACTGGAAGAGAAAGAGGTGGCACAAAGAGCCAATCAGTTGTAGCGCAGTGCTCACGTGCTAACAAGGAACATATTGACAGGAGGAGATAGCAAAGTGACAGAGAGATGAGTTCATCCGCCTGCTGCTGTTCATTCACTGTCCAATCACAGGCAGGGAAAAGACCTAGTAGTGAAAAATCAGGGCTGGTTCTGCTGTCCGGTAGAGCTGTGTAAATCTCAGGAATGAATAGACAGATATAGGGTTCTTTGGGAAGGAAAGCGGCTCCCATATCTGTATTTCCTGTGTGTTTGTAGCCATTTGTTCTGGAGTAAAGCCTAAGGCCTAGTAACAAGGGGCAGCTTTTGATATCATTTGTATAATTCAGACCTGTACCCTTTTTGGGGTTGATTGTGAGTGGCCCACTGGAAATCTACATCCATCACACCCGTGACTTGGTTCTGCTGCACTCATTCTGATATTTCAGTGCTGCTAAAACAGGTTTTGATTGGTTGGCTTTCTTTTGTTTATTTATGTATGTATTCATTTATTTTAGACCTGCGTCAGTCCATGTTAATCCAGACAGAAGCGCCTGCAGAGAGCATGGTAACGTTTTCTCCTGGGGACAGTGAAGGTGCCACATCCAGACCACAGGACCTCCTTCCACCACCTTATCCAGAAGATCACGTCAATACAGACGACGGCGTGGACAGCCCACCCGACATGCCAAGGCCACAGGCCGTGGGCTCTGCTTGCCGCCTCCTTCAGGAGAACAAAGACGGCCCCAAAGGTGCCTCTAAGACATCCGTGAATGAAGACACAGACAACTCACAGAGCGATCATAAAAAGTCACGGCACCGTTCAGATTCCATCAGCAATTTGGGAGTTTCCCCGCCGCCTATGTGTGGGCCTTTAACTCCCATCACATCAGCTTCCTGTACTCACTGATTTCTGCAACACCAGTTCTTCTGCGGAGCCGAACGTACACTGAGCTGCCTGTAACATATATCATGTATATTTTGAGCCAGTACTGTCGACCTTGTGGAGACATTATGTAGAATAAAGGGATGACTTGGTAAATAAGGGAGGCGGGACATGCAATTCACAGCCGTTTTTTGTTTCCCTCATTAATGATCACCGTTAACCCCTGTACTGCCAAAAGCATTCACATAGCAGCCTGGGGGCTACGCATCATGGGGGAGGACGGAAGAAAAAACAAGAGCGCTCTCATGCTATTGGTTACCTGCTCTGGTTCCTTGGTGAATTCAGGATCTATTTAGCCATCTATCGCTCATTCTTCCGATCCGTGCATCTTTTAAACTATCCGTTCGCTTTACTAAATAGCGCATTTTCTCTTAGCCCCCTTTCCTTAGGTATGGGATTGTGTGTTCAGTTTTCTCTCCATCGGTTGAGTAATTGTTACAGTTAAAGGTTTCACCGCTTACTAACTTCCCATGGAACATGAAATTTCACCCAACTCTTCCTAGACTACTTACAACTTTCTTACAAACCTCAATATTTCGCTACTGCCTGAGCAGCAGTGCAAACCAAAGTGTCCTCTCTTTGCATATGCTGTGCGTTAATACTAGCGGGACATTATGCTTGAATATTTCTTTTTTTATTTGGGCTCGGCTTGAAATAGATCCTGCACAAGCTTTTAGGACACTCCACATGCCTCCCCGGGTGAAGAGATCACTTGCATATTGCCGTACATTGGTATGAATACAGCAATGGATCTGTCAATAAGTTGCCTGACGCATCACTCGTTATCCAGTTTCTCCTTCACAGGGAACATGGCAATCCATTCTTTAGCTTCTTTCTCTCTACCATCGATAATGTGACAGCGAGTACAGCGGGTTCAAATGTTTTATATTTAGTTGCACTTTTTAAAATAATTTGACTAAATATTCATTATCCCTGTCAATCCAAGAAGGAATCGAACGCAAATCTAAGAATACAGAGGAGTCACTTGCTGGCTGGTTGCCGGACGAAGTTCTTTTTGTCACAGACGCATCAAAGCTGGGCGTAAAAAAAAAAAAAAGGTTCAGTTTACTGCCGATTTAAATTTGCCATGGTAAAATGACATGGTCTTATCCATGGACTGGTGCAAACGTTTTCAGCCTTAAGACTGGTACAAATCAAACATAATAAATGTGCTTTAGTTTATTGAACTTGGTCCCAGATTATGTGCCTGATCAGTGTTTTCTTCTCAAATCAATTTATTGGGGACGTTGATGTTCATGAGGTTTGGAGGAAAGGAAATATTCCTTTCCTCCAAACCTCATGAACATCAACGTCCCCAATAAATTGATTTGAGAAGAAAACACTGATCAGGCACATAATCTGGGACCAAGTTCAATAAACTAAAGCACAAGGTATGAAAATGCCAGTCTGTGTTTCATTACAAAGGGCAACGTATGCGTCTTTTCTTGGTCTTTGCACAGCAGAGCCTATGTCCAGGCCTTGAAAAATGTTAGGTTATCTCAGCAGTCAGTCAAAAATTTCCATAGACACGGGGACCGGAGAGGAGATCAAAGGGAGATTGTGTACTGAACTCCCTTTGATCTCCTGTCACAGAGCAGCCGTGCCGGTCCCAGCCACAAGGGATGCCGGGAACGGCAACGGCAGTCACAGCTACCTCTAATACATGCGATTGGGTGTCTCCAGAGATGCCTGATCACTTGAGTGTAAAGCTCCCAGCCGGCTGTTGTAATTAAACGGCTGGCCGGGAAGCTACTCATGCGGCTCTGGTGTCCTCTCGTCACAATTGATTGGCTCCCAGCCCTCCCCTTCCCTCGCACTGTCCAATTGATTGGCTCCCAGCCCTCCCCTACCCTCGCACTGTCCAATTGATTGGCTCCCAGCCCTCCCCTTCTTTCGCACTGTCCAATTGATCGGCTCCCAGCCCTCCCCTACCCTCGCACTGTCCAATTGATCGGCTCCCAGCCCTCCCCTACCCTTGCACTGTCCAACTGATTAACTCCCAGCCCTCCCCTACCCTTGCACTGTTAAACCGATTGGCTCCCAGCCCTCCCCTACCCTTGCACTGTTAAACCGATTGGCTCCCTACCCTGTCCACACCCAAGTGTTGCTGTATAGGGGATTGCTTATAACCAGTCAAATTCAGACACTTACACTAGTTGCATAAAAATACAAAATAATAAAAAGCTGCATTATCTTTTCTGCTAAAGTAAACCTGTCTATAGAAACATGAAGCCCGGCATACTGCAGTGTGTTAAACATAACACCCCTTAGCTTAGAGCAGCCCAT
Organism: Nanorana parkeri; assembly: GCF_000935625.1. Taxonomy (NCBI): domain Eukaryota; kingdom Metazoa; phylum Chordata; class Amphibia; order Anura; family Dicroglossidae; genus Nanorana; species Nanorana parkeri. The sequence continues at coordinate 934,828 of NW_017306395.1, forward strand.
TCATTTTAATAGTCTGCCCAACACACAACGGACCAACAATTGTGCATTCAGCATTTTTGGCAGTGCATCGCAGTGCATGTTGCAAAGTGCTCTGCGAAGGTGTGTTGGGTGCCATTTCGAACATTACCGTGCATGTAACCGCATCACAGTGGTGTGAACAGGCCTGAAGGCAGCCATTGTTGATCTCATCTTCTGAACATGCTAGTTGCCTGGCTGTCACATTGACCCTCTTGCTTCAGTACTCTGGGCCAGAGACTCAAAGTAATTAAGCCAGTAGGTCAGTATTGCAGCCAGTCATCTGGCATGTTCGTGAGGAAGGCAGCAATGACTCTAATGACTTTGTGATAAACCTTCCAGGAGGTAAAATAAAAGCATGTCATGCAAGGTTCACCTAGAACTATGTCACACACACACACCGTGAGGTAAATGATTGTTAAAGATAATTTTATCATTGTGCATTGTTTAAAATTAACTGTTATAAACATCACTTTACACTGGTCAGTTAGTCCTTGTTTAGAATGTGTGTCAGGTCCCCATGACCTCGGATGGATGCCGTTGCTAAGACAGACGTAAACAATGTGAAGTCCTTTGTGGCAAGTTATTGATTACATAGGTGCCTGGATCATGCTGTTACCTGCCTTGTTCAGCACCTGTCGTGTTAATAATATAGAAGCTGCCAAAAAAAATGCCTTTACTGGAAGTTGTGGCCCTAGAATTATTGTTTTCACTCTGAGATTCACGTTGATACTTAACGTGTGGCGGAATTGTCGTTTACATACATGTGCGTGTGTTTATCCGCATGCAGATGGCGGGAGCGGCTGGGTTGGTTTTAATTTGTATTTAATTTTTTTACTTTTATCACTTCATTTTATTTTTTCTGCCACTTAAAGTGACATTAAACCCTCAGATTTTTTAACATAAACCAATACTGCAATGTGTGCCTCACTGTAATCCATGGTAGTTTCACTTTGCTGCTCTTCCTTTTAAATCCTCATGTCTTCTCATGCTTGGGGAGAACTTCCCTTTGCAGCTGACTGCCTCTTCCTGTAGTGCTGGCTCAGGTTACAACGTACACACAGACACCATGTAGGCATTCCATAGACAAGGCAGTCTGCTGCAAAACAGAAGTTCTGCCCAGCATGAGAACAGATACAGATTTAAAAGGAAGAGCAGCAAAGTGAAACTACCATGGATTACAGTGAGGCACACATTGCAGTATTGGTTTATGTTAAAAAATCTGAGGGTTTAATGTCACTTTAACTTTACGAGGGGAGGCCAATAAGTTCTTACCCTCACAATGATCTAGATGTGCTAGGGATCTGAAATTTTGCACGTTTATAGGTGGATATCTTAGTAATATGCATGGCAATTTTTTTTTTGTAGGCCATGGTGAATTATAGTTAGAGCCAGGAGAAGTGGAGTAGGGATGCTATCGAAGAAAAAAAGACAAGGTTTGTAATCAAAAGGTGTGTTGCTGCTAGCTGACAATGCACCTGCACATGGAGCTGCAGAAACTGTCACTTTTGTTTGCATTTGTGGCTATGAATCTCTGCCCCGTCCTCCTTACTCACCTGACCTGGCACCTTCAGAGTTCTTCCTCTTTCCAAATTTGAAGAAACGTTTACGGGGAAGACGTTTCCGCAATGATGAGGCAGTCATTACTGGTTTTCCTCCAAATCTCCATACTTCCATACTCCATACTACGCAGATGGTATTAAAGGTCCCACAGATGTGAAGAGTGTGTAACCATAGGAGGTGGATATGTAGAGAAGGAAGAGCCGGTGGACTAAATTTCAGATCCCCAGCACATCTGGATCTTGGTGAGGGTAAGAACTTATTGGCCTCCCCTCGTAGTGCTATCACACAAGTGCTAATAAACCCCTATGTGATAGCGTTTGGAGGTGACGGGTTCTCTTTATGGAGATATCAGGGGTCTCCTGCCCGCCAACGCAGATGATCAAGCACAGGAATGTCCTTGATCGCCTGTAAATGGCCGGCGTCTGACAGCTCTGAAGCGCTCCCTGCTTCACTTATCACAGAACAGATTGGGGAATGGACGTTCCTTGGTCTGCTCCCGCTTTCCATCCTGACAGTGTTTGCCGTGGTACTGGGCTCCCCAGAGGACTCCAAAAGCCACAGGGGCAGCACATTAGCAGGCTGTGCTGTACAGCCACCTGGATCAGTTGTACTGAACAAGCATCAGCCATGATCTTGGTACAACCACTTCAAGACCAGGACGTACATGTAGTGGTTAAAATAATACCTGGCGATCCTAACATAAGGGTCCTTATAACGGCACTTCCTGTTATAGGGTGACAACGAGTCATGAGGCTGGGCTTGGCGTGAACCCAGTTTGCGTAAGGGCGCTCAAAACTCTGATCGACACCCCTTCCTCCCAACTCTCAGTTGCAGGGAGCAGCATTCATCATACTATTACAAAGGGGCAGGGAATGCCCCCCCCCCCCCCCCCCCCTGCTTTACATTCTATCACTGATTTGGCTGGAAGAAGGGGGTTCAGTCAGAGCTTGGATTGGGCTTGGACGCACTCAGACAAACTGGGTTTGCACCAAGCCCAGCCTCATTTCTAGTGCCAACGGTCAATGATTGTGCTTCTGTGTTGTCACCCTGCCCCGTGCACCCCTGATGGAGAATACACTATCAGGAAGCCTTTCCAGAGCAATGATGTACAGCCAACGCGGGAGTGAGTGTATGTAATGTAGGCTAGAAGTGTCTGAAAGGCTGGAGGAGATCAGCAGTGCAGAGATGCTTAAGATGAAAACCTGTCCATTGTTTTCTACACATTTCATGTTCTGTTACAGCTGGATACAGTAAGGGAGGCTTACAGCTGCTGTCCGCTTTTTTTGTTGCCATCTGTGTCCCAGTGGGGGCGATTTACCTTCACTTCCCGTCTGATAACATAACAGGAAGTGAGAGGAAATCCCTCCATAGTGAGGAAAATCCCTGGTGGCCAGCATTGGTGCCAGAACTAGTGTCCCCATTGGAGGATTTTCCATCTATTCCTGTTCTGATGACAACTAAAAATATTGGACTTCCCCTTATATCCAATCAATGGTCACCAGGACACATAGAGTGAGTGAATCTCCCCAGTAAAGGCACAAACAATAAAAGCCAATAGAGGTTCTAACCCAGGTGTGGGCAACTGTTGTGCTGTTGTGGAACTACAAGTCACATGATGCATTGCAAGACTCTAAACAACCACAGGCATGGCTCCTAGAGGCACAGGCATGATTGGATTTGTCGTTCTAACCCTTCCCCACTCCGGGAATACACTTTAATTGTAAAAATGGCTTCCCAAGCATTTCCCCCCCGTTCACCTTGGAATGGTCAAAGCTGAACTCCGGGCTGAAAACTTTAATGAAAAAATATTCCTCAATAGCCACGGACTATATAAATCCACTTTGTGTGCAGCGAATGCCTTTGCAAACCTAGTTATTACCTTGTAGCAGTGACACACTCACTGTGCTCTACACAGACTGTGCAGAGAGCTGTGCGAGGAGCCCCGCCCACTAAAGTCTACCTGCAGAAAACTATAGGAGGGGGCGGATACAAGACCAGTCACCCTGCACAAGGAGAGAGAGCAGAAGTGACCGGTCTTTATTACAGGAAGTCCCTGCACAGAGACAGAGTCACACTGGATTAGAGCACAGATCTGGGAGAAATACACAAAGCTCCCAGATTCCAGGAAGAATACACATGACTCTTGTATGAGGACAATATCCCAGAATTCAGCTTTCCAATGTCATGAGTATGAGACATTATAATGTGTAATGAAATTCTGTGTTACTGAAGAGAAATATTATATAAAGGTGAGGAGTCATGGTACTGAGAAAGAAATAAAATGATACAACAGAGTCGTATTTTATTATTGTGCAGTATTGGGAATTGATCTGCAGCGAGAGACTGACACTGTCCCGGGATCCTCCGGCCCCGCAGCCCTCCTTCTTCTTGCTGTTGTTGTTGTTGTTATTATTATTTTGCTGCCCTACCGCTGTCATGACGTCACCACCAGCCGCTTAAGACGCCGGACGGGGGAGATGAGCGGGGACAGGGAGCCGTCCACGGGATAGAGCCAGGTGAGAGCAATTCTACGTGAGGGGAGGTGGGAAACCCGGAGGAGGGGGTCACCTGTCAGGCACCTCACAGCCTGCTGCTGAGGAGAAGGGGGGAGTGGAGCCGCTGTGTGACCCCTGGGCCTTCTGTGTCCGGGCCTGTGAGGAGGAGTCCTCACACTTCTCTGTTTATTATGTACAGGAGGCCGTGTGTGTCATCTGCTGCTTGTTTGCAGGTGAACACATGACAGAACTCACCCAATCAGCTAAGGTGAAAGTTTGATCCCATTTATACAGTGCTGACTGGTCTTGGGCCTCATTCGCACTGGTGTTGATGAACCTGTATTTATTGGACATTTCTAATTGTCTCTAAATGCATGGAGTGATTGTAAATTGGTATAATTTGTGCTTGAGTGCATTCAGTTTACCTGTGTTTAGGGAAAACAGACTTTTGACTGTCTAGTGGCAGTTTTGGACCTCTGAAATTCGGACAAAGGCCATGGAAACACAGGAGAACATGATCTGGGAACCGTAAAGTTTGTTTTATATGTTCCATTTAATTTCTCCTGCATTTAAGTAAACTAAACTATTCGGCAGTGCCAGTGTGAATGTAACCTCAGAATGTTTATGTCTATGGCCTACAGCAAGGGTAGCCAAAAAACTACAAATCCCATGATGCATCTCTCTCCCGGAGGCATGTCTGTCTGTGAGAATCTTGCAATTCCTCATGGACTTTGTAGTTCCACTACAGCTGTAAGGCCGGAGTTTGGCTACCGCTGGCCTAGAGTCTGGGGTTGCTGCCACAGTCACTCATACATTACAAGTCTGTTTTTATGAGGAGGCCGGGTGACCTCTTGGCAAGTTTTTGAATGTGGAAGTGAACTGTGGTGTCTGAAGAAAATTAATATGGGTTGAGCATCAAATTATCATTATACAGGATTTATATAGCGCCAACAGTTTGCGCAGCACTTTATAATAAAAGGAAGACATTACAATACAATTCAAGACAAGATGGTAAGGAGAGCCCTGACCCTGAGGGCTTATATTCTGAAAGCCATGCAGGTGGTCTTTTTAAATGGGAACTGAATCCAAGACTTGGTGCTGAGAGCCATTATTGACCTTTTGTTTTGAAAATGTAACCTGCTCGGCTGTCATGCTGTTCCATTGGTTTCACTTCTTTTATTGCCTGTACACACCTAGACGTTCATGAACGGGCACCAAACGCAGGGAAAAGAAAACACGGCAGAATCCGGCTACATATTTACTGCTTGCGCCGCACATTGAAATCAATGGGACGTGCTGCACATGCAGGGAACAATGCGCTCAAACGCGACACCCATTACTTGTATGCCGAGGTGTAATAGTCACTGACCTGGGACTAGAGATGAGATTAGGTGTTCTGACTACAATCAAGCTTTTTAATCTTCATGCTTGTCCACATCCGTGACTTGGAAAATTCTGACCCGGAGAAAGCCAGGCCCAGTGTGTCCAGAATGAGGCCAGCAGTGCCAGCTTCTATATTCCTTTTTCATTGTTATCTCTTCACAGGTTAGCTGCAACGTAGGCTCATTGTCAGGTGTTGTTGCACAACACAAAGAACTTGCTTTGTATAGGGACTGTTCACACCAACGCAGTGCAAAGCGATAAATAATGCAGACGCTGCTGTGCGGAGACTTGAGTCATTTTGTGACACTTCAAATGACGTTAAAGGGGAAAAAAAATGTAAACACTTCTTCTACATATCCCATACCAGTCCGCACTCATTTTATATCCTGGTGTCAGCCAGCCCTCAATGAAAACTCCTTTTGTGACAATTTTAGTAAATCGGCATAAAAAAAAAACCCAAAAACATTATTATTATTATTATACAGGATTTATATAGCGCCAACAGTTTGCACAGCACTTTACCATATAAGGAAGACATTACAGTCACAATACAATTTAAGACAATGGTAAGGAGGGCCCTGCCCGTGAGGGCTTACAATCTAAAAGGGAGGGGCCAGTGATACATGAGGCGTTATGCGTGGTACAAAACACACCAGCAGGCGTATTGTATACCAGAGCCCCATAATCATTCTACAATAAGACTGACCATAGTATTTGCGGTGCAGGCCGCTTTTAAATGCCCTTCCAGGCAGCAGAGTGTTCTGTTGATGGAGATATATCTGCAGCCTGGGGCTTCCCCTTATCAGTCAGGACACTCCTAGGTTGTGATTGTCTTCGTATAAAGGTCGCTTTGCTTTAAAATGTGTAAAAGTTGAGCTCCGGTGGAATCATCCTGATGCAATCAGTGCTCAATGCCGGCCTGCATTATCAAGCGAGTGTCACGCTTTATGTGTAACCTAATGGGACAGTCATCTAAAGGAGGGATTAGAACGGCTTCTGGAATCCCGACATATTTTTGTTTCAGTCACTTCCAGCAGTTTGGGAGTCAGTGTTTCCATTTTTTTTTTTTTTATATGGACCTTTTGGTTTTACAGTTTAGACCACTTTTTTTTCCCCCCCTTTGTGTGACCTGCAAGCTTGTGCTGAATTTGCTGTCACTAGGCTCTGTGTTGACAGGCAGTTTGGATGGGGGATGGGCAGTTGTCAACATGGTATATTCTGCAGTTTCCACCCAGTCTGACCATTGTAGGAAAGAATAAGAGAATGGATTGTGCAGTGTGACCTCGGCATCAGCCTTGTTGTTGTGACATATGATACAGACGCAGAAACCATTGTTATTTCGCTCATTGCGGCCTATTTACTTGACCCATAATTTGATTTTTGGAATTTTTTTACATGGGAATGCTTTTAAGCCTTTTGTTGTGCAGTTTGATAGTTGTGGTACTTCTAATGAATCTGACTCGCCCCTCTATTGATTATCTGGTTTTATGTTTTTCTTTTATTTTAATAAGGTTGCTTTATTTTTTTATGTTTAATATAGGTCATTTTGGGATGTTCGAGTAATGCTGATGACTCAATTGGTTTGCTATATTTATGTATTGTTATGTTATGATCTCATCTTCATGAGTCTGTTTATGCAGTGAACACATCTAGACTGTGCAACAAATAACAAGCGCTTATGTTATTGTCACATTGTCGGCATCCTATGTAGCTATGCAGGTATTAGTCACATTGTAGTTATGTTACAATAATTTCTTGGCTCCGATATCTGCTTTGTGAATTTTGTTTATCTTCTTGTGACATGTTTAAAATTCTTTTGGATTTAATTTCAATACATAGACCTGAAGAACTAATTTTGTTAAAAACAAATTCTAGAAATAGAGCTAAATACAATACACATACTGAAGTATTTTACCTACTAAATGATTAGGAATTTATCCAGCCAATGTTTTTACTCTGTGCACTCCAGCCACAGGATGTGGTCGGGGCCTTAACTTTCACTACATTGGGAGTGAAGCCTGGTCAGGATAACGCACAGCATGCATTATTATTGGACATTGATGGAGTAGCACATGTGCACTGCAGCAGAGTCTGATTGGTACCTAATACTTGCTCTCCCGCTTTCAGTCTAAAGCTGGCCATACACGTATAGATTATCTGCAGATTTTCTAAGGTCAGATGTAAAAGTGCAACAGATTCCTCCATCTACGCTAAACTGTGTGGATGGACAAATCTCCCGCTGGGCCAAGCTTCAGTATCTTGCTAGTCGGCCCCACTGGCTCTCAAAATACCTGAACAATCTGATTACCACATAGTGGTTACTTACCAGATCACATGGTCCCACAACTCTCTCTCCCTGATGACATCAGACCAGGACGGTCAGGTGGAGATTACTCTGCATGACAGTGCTGGCTCCATTTCAGCACTGTTGTGGTAACGCAGAGAAAATCCCAGTGCCCAGCATCCTGCTTTTACTCTGCACAAGTGCCACAGAGTTGGCTGTTCTTGACCAGGATGCAAAGGGCCGCACAGAGAACCCCAGCAGTCTGCGTGTTGGGCTTCAAGGATTTAGAGAGTCTAAATGTGCAAACTGCTTGATATGAAGGGCCTGAATTTGGGTTGTTATTAATGGACAGGCTTTGACACTTGCAGTGTTTATGTAACAGTTGTACGGTCTGTTTATATCTATTTTGGGCCCCAGAGGTCAGAGATATTGGCAGACATCTGTGGGTTAAAGTGTGGTTATATTTTAGGACATCCTTGGCGCGCCTGCCAATGGGATTGTGGGTTTGCATTGCTTTACGCTATAGTAGCTGAATTCCACTGGATAAGGCCATCCCATCACACATCTATTGCTGGCTCAGGAATGTTTTACTTGTAAATTACAGCTTCGTAGGATATACTTGGTTTATATACAGTAATGTTTCCTCCACGTTCTCCATCGGAATGCCCTAATCTGTATTATGTAAATGGGTATTTGGTTGTCCTATTATCCAGAGTATGTAAAAAGTATCTGTGCCGTGTATAGCAATCGCTCATGTTTTTTTAATTTATTTTTCTTAACCTACACAGAGCATGAAGGGAAGAACTAGGCCAATTTAAGGATGACACTGTTTTTCCTTCACATGCTGGACATGGGGCAGATGGTGTGAGGTGCCATTTACCTTCACTTCCTGATAACGATAACTATTTTCTCATTTCCGATTGGTATTTATGAGTTTTTGCAAATGGTTACTACTCCACAATGTTGCCTAATAAAGCCCTTAGAGCTGCATGCAGCAAACAACATTTGTGAGTTGTTTTCAGTAACGCATGGCTTTTACCTTTTTTGTATCTGATGTAAAGATCACTCCAAGACAGCATCCCCTGTTAAAGAGGGCCTGTAATGGCCTGTAATGGTCTGCCCTTACAGCTGGGTGTTTTGAAGCTTGGCACCATAGCTGCCAGATTTAAAATACCTAGAAAATTGATAATTTTTTTTTTTTTTTTTTTTTTTAGTTAAAGGGTCTGTCTTCAATTTACAGTAAAATAACTAGTAAGTTACAGCAAAGCTGACATTTAAGCGCTTGGTGTCATGCAGAAGTTGGCTCTCTGCATTGTTGGCAGCTTTAACCTCAACAGGAGTCTCAACAGGTTATAATGTATACCTAAAGGATAATTAAAGCCTCCGTGGTTTTTTTTGCATATATCTACTGCAGGCAAGCAGTAGATGTATGCAAAAAGTGTTTTAAAAAAAAAACCCCGCTTTGAAAAGGGTTAATACTCACCTGTGTCTTCCCCGTGCGCTCCCGTCCGGAAATGTGAACATTCTCGGGCGACCGCAAAGCATCTTGGGGCTGGCGATTGCGCAGATCACATTTTTGGCTGGAATGCGAGGAGATACACAAGGTAAGTCTATGGATGCGTGCACCCGCATGCAGACACCGTGGGACAGGAGAGACCCGCCGCATCGATGGAGAGACAGATGAAAAGGACAGGAAAGAAGATCGGATTAGGTAAAATCATTTAAGTTAAATGCTGGCAATAACATTGGGGGAGGGGAAAACATTTTTGACTTTAATGTCACTTTACTTGAAAGGTTCTTTTTCTATTCGCATTGTTGTTGTGCGTTATCACACACTCGATAAAGCACATTTTTGTTCATGTGATCAGCACAGTGCAATGATAAATCAGCTTGTTATCACTGGATGCATTCATGAAGCTTGTTGCATTTTCAATTGCTGACAAAAAAGACATGAGAAGATCGTTGCTTTCAATGTTAACACCAATGCATTGCAGTGCGGTGGATTGGAACTTGCGTTGAGTGGGCTGACTTGCAGTTTGCCATTTTAAAGCCTATCAAATAAACTCTTAATGCAAATGCAGTGCTTCTAAATTTCCAGCAAATGTATAATGCATGGCTTCTGGTGTGAACTAGCCCTATGCCCCCATTCACACCTGAGCACTGCAACAGTGCAAGCTGAGTGTATGCTCCTATTTGTGTCACTCACACCGAAGTACATGCACTTTTCTTTTCCCCTGTTAAACCAAAGTGATTGGTACAAATTTTGACACACAATTTTGCGCGAGCAAAGCATGCCTGTGGTGCTTTTACATTGATTGGCACTGAAGCATGACTCCACTAAAGACATGCTTTTTATTTATTTGTTGTGTTTATTTTGCTAGCGTTGTCTCAATATTTAGGTGTAAATGGGGGGGGCTAAGTGCCATTGCTCTGTATAACATGCACACTGGCGTGCCTTGTGTGATGTGCTGCTACAATACATTGCAATATTTACTTTTTCCTTTAAAAAAAACAACTTTAAATGAAGTGTCGTTTTGCAGCATTTTAATAAAGTCAAATGTCCCCCCCCCATGTTAATGTTAGCACTTACCTTAAATGATATCTTTTATTCCGATCTTCTTTCCTGATGTTTTCATTTTTTCCCTGCAGCGGTGCCGCGGCTCTCCGATCCAACGCTGACTCCTCTCTGCTTGCAGGCACTTCTGATCCAGCGGTGTCCTTACCTTACCTTGCGTCTCTGCTCGTCTCCCTGCTGAGAATCGTAACTGTGCATGTGCCCGCCCCAAGATCCTTTGCGGCCGTACAAGCAGTTCCTGATTCTCAGCACGGAAAGAAAAAAAGGTAAGTTTAAACCGCTATTTTTAGCGTTTTTTTTAAAAAACTGTTTGCCTATATCTACTGCTTGATAGCAGTAGATATAGGCAAAAAAACAGGAGGGTTTAGAACCCCTTTAAGTCTGGGTTTAACAGGGCATTGCGATATGTTGATGTGCGTTTTATGTGCGCTATGTAAGGATGTACACTACCACATATGTATGGTGTGAACATGGCACATGGAGAAAAGTTTTCCGTGCACTGAGCCTGTGTTGACCACCACTGCTGCTGAACCTGATTTTGAATAAGCTCTAAAACCTGTGTACATACCACCTGAAATGTGGTGTTTATGTGGCTATTATAGCAAGCCTATCATTTAGCTGTCTAACAGGGACTCATTCTCGCCATGTTATGTGACAAAGCAAGCCAGTTTACATTTCTGGTTATAAGCCACAGAGCTCAGGTGTTACATTGCCGGGGGGCATCCGCCATCCCAGCTTCACAGGAGACTATCAGGAGCTTGATATCCCACCCACTTCTGATTACTGGATTTCACTGTCATTATCAGCAGGGGGGCAGGGTTTAAGAAGAGTAGTTCCACAGGCACTGCAATGGATGGACAAGTTGGCCGGTGCAAAAGAGCAACTGCAGAATGTCTCCTGTAAGTAGTAGATCACGCCCAACTGACCTCCCATCGTGTGTGTGTGTGTGTGTGTGTGTGTGTGTGTGTGTGTGTTATATTTCTATATCCGAGCTGGACAAATCCCCAGAGCCAGGTAGCCAATGCCCTTTTAAACCTTATGTCTAGTGCCTACATTTTCAAGTTTCCCTCGAGTTGTTGTCAATGGAGATGGCTTCTAAAAAATCCTGTTTGGCTCCTGGATTGGACAGACTACCTCCTGAATTCCATATTCATTTGTCTCCCTCTGAAATATACACGCATTTATCTCATTTAACAGGGTCAGCGTAAACGGACCTCCATGCAGTGTGCTCTCTCCTGATGGTGTATCTTTTTATTGTGCGCTTTACTCAGTACACCTCAGGCATCTATGTTTTGGGTGTGAATGGAATGGCTTTTACATGGGTATATTATACTGTGTAGGCAGAATGTTGGCAGTCTCACCATGGGAAGCTTCAGCCCTTCCTACATGATATGCAGTAACAGTCATCTTTTTGTTTTCTGTGGCAAAGCTGTGTGCATTTATTAGGCATGTCCTTTTCTGATGTAGCCAGTTATTTATATTTTAGGCTGCGTTGCATATTGATTGCCTTATTTTAAATTGTACAGTGTTTAGAGACTTCTTTGTTTACGTACTTGCAGTTAATATCATTGCGGTATATTACTGATCTGGCAAAAGTGTGTGTGTTTTATGAATGTATAATTCTTTCAAAGTTTTGTCTAGACAAATTACGTTTTTACACACTTATAAAGCTGGGCACACACGTTACACCAGATTATAGTCTGTATAGGTGGAGTTGGTTTCCTATTGCAACGTGTAAGGTCCAGTAACTGTAAGTATGATGTGGTGATTGTACAATTTTACATAATTATCTCTATATTAGGCATTGGGAAGAATCTTTGTGTACGGAATTTTAACGTCAATGTTGTCTGTACAGTTTGTGATGCTGTAAAAGTGTATGATGATATTGCATGAAACTTAAAATCAAAAACATTAACACATTGGATTGTTAGTAAAGATTGTTTGGGAGACTTTAGTTGTACTTCCCAGTTCCAGTCTTCTGATGGTTGATGTACTTTGGTTTCCACACCTGCACTGGCACGGGTTTTCATTACAAACTGTGCGCTCACTGATTTATTTCATGTATGATTCTATGAAAGGCATTTGAAGACATGTTTACAGAGGAGTAAAGATCCTTAATCTTTGTCGGCACTCCTCTATCATCTGGCTGTGGATCTCTGTTCACTTGTATGATGCAGGAAGGATATAGAGAACATGGTAAAAGGTGAATGCAGGTCAAAAAGGGGTCAAAATCACCTGTAACCCGTCTCTGGTCAAAGTCGCCGGCTAAGTTAACATAAATGAGACTAAGAGGAAACCAGTAGATGGCTCTGCCTCTCGCATTTCCAGGTTTTCTGTCCCGGGCATTGGGCAGATTGCTGTGGGGATTCAGTGGTACCCATATGGGGACTGCTACATCGTACAAGTATTTGGTTTATATTTTATTACATAGCATGTAGTGAATGCAGGCAATATGGGGCAGACAGACCTAAACTAAATGTCTGTCTCTCTAAACAAGGAACATCTCCTCCCCCCCTCCCCCCCTTTATTTTTATAACCTGCCCAGTGAGTCCAGCGTTCTCCTGCTGCAATCTACTGCCACAGCTAACATCCCACACCACCATCTTGGTCATCTTCGATAATCAGGAATCTGCTTCTTCTGGGTTCCTCAGCCATCACGCCGATTTAATGTGAGTCAGGTTCGCCCACTGACTTTTGTGTCCTTGTTCCTGTAGCCTCCAAGGATACATGACCGGGATACTCCACAAGGCTGCCAAAGCAGGGCACAGCGATCTCTCCCAGGCATGAATAGTGGCAGGGGGTGGAGCCGGAGGGAAAAAAACCCAGCTCAAAAAGATGAGGGGTCCAACATACAGGGTCGGACAATTTAGTGGACCAAAGGTCTGCTTTAAACGCACACCTCAGGCGGTACACACATTTTGTGATGTTTTGAATCTGCACAGATTTATCTGAATCTCTTGGAAGGTTTACTGGTCCAGGTTCCTGTTTTGCTACAAATCTCAGTACAAAGAGCTCTAAAGATGATTGACTCATTAATCCTTTCATATAGGAAATACTTTGTACTGCTTGTCTGTATAGAGGTTTTTTTTATAATGGGTCCAGTAGCGTGAAATTAGCTCTGATCCCGTATAAACAGTCCATTGTAAAGTACATTTTTGAATGTGTTTCGGAGGATCAGAATTTCTTCTCCAGCTCATGTGATCAGCAGATGACAACTGTAGAGAGAGAGATGAGATGCCTGTCGCCAAAGTAGGAATTCTAAGAAATGAACTTGATCTTAGAACAACTTGTCGCTGTCGGCTTGTGTTTCCATTGCTCAGGCTCCACATCCTTGTCCAGGATAGAGGTGCCTATTTCAGAGACTTAATAATTAAATGTGACACTTTATTCTGTACCCCATGATTATTGAAATGTACTACTTCATATCTAAATTTTCATGCTTTGGATTAAAAACGTTGATCAGTAGAGCTGTATTCATCATATGATGCAGCAAGCGCACTAGGCACTTGTTATGATCAGTTTAATGTCAGCGAAAAAAGCTGCTTCTCGTGTTCTTTCATTTGACCTTGCTTGACAACTGTGGATGAACTAGTATGTTACTTCCATAGGTTAGTGAAGCAAAAACTGAACTGTGACAGATGTCACTTGCCACCAGTGGATTCTGCATGCAATTGTGTGACTGTATTAATGCTACAGCTAGTAACATTGAAGAATGTGTATGTGGAGGCTAATAGGGGATCACTGTCTCTTTTATATTGCACTTGTGTAAGCTGAAGCTCATATAAACTAGGCATTAATCTTTGTAAATATTGTCATACATCCGACACCGGTGAACTTTGAGGCTAAGTTCACACCTGCACTACACCGCAGGACAGCCGGGACATCCCGGTATTGCGCTGTCTTGTACAGTGCAGACAGCGACTGCCACCTGGCCTCATTGATGTTCAGGTGTTACATCTGAGCGGCAATCACAGAAAAAAAGGTACATGTACCTTTTTGCGATACACAATGCGCAGCTGTTTTAGCCTCGTGTTCGGAAGCTTGGGTGGAATCGCGTCTGGAAAACCGTGCGATCTGCCCGGTGCGACTGGGGTGCCGTTAGAAAATAATGGCACCCACAGCGCCATCGGTTCACACCTTGGTGACTCCTGATCGCGCAGCAATCCGCGCGGAATCGTGCATGGTGAGGTGTCGTCTAGGTGTGAACCTAGCACTAGTATGGGTTTTGGATGGAGCTGCAATGCATGTTAACACTTAGCTGCTGTCAACTTGGTTTATGTAATTCTGACCAATCTACAACATGGGAATGTTTTATTACTCTTGTCTTCTAGCCAGTGATTTAATAATGGTACGTAATCTGGATGCAGATGAATTATCACTCCAGTGTAGACATTGCAGGTTGTTATGCGACTATTGCTTTATTAATCGACATGATCGCCTTTCTAAGTTGACCTTCACTGTTCTCTTGAAATGCAGTTTCCAGTTTTGAGGGTGAAATCATCTTGAGTTTATTCTCTTTAGTTGGAATGCATCACAGATTGTATATCAGCCAGCAGTTTCACCCAGTAGACTTTGGCACGAAGATGTGCAGGCAATGGAACTTGGAAATATCGAGTACACAAAATCATAACGTCTTACCTTGTGAACAGACAAGCTATGAAAGAAGAAGTAATAGGATTTTAAAGAGAAATAAAGGATTTTACATGTGTAGATTTTGTCCTGCATGCTTCATGATGCAACGCCGAAAGGAAAAGTCATCCTAGATTGCCAGGTAAACAAGGTTTTACTGCTACGCTATATAATGTAAATATTACACCTATGTGGGAGCATTGCAAGCAGAAGAATTTGATTTTATTATCGGGAAAAAAAGTTGAAGGGTTTTCTTTGTGGATACTTTAAGCTGGGTGCTCTCTAACCTGCCCCTACCAGCAGCAAGTCCTGGGTTAGACTTGAGCAATTTTAAGGGCCTTTTTTAGGATTGCGCCTAAGCTCAACATCAGAATTCCCTCTGTACTTTGTGGTGGCATTTAACACTTGTGTGTTGTGCTGCTACTTGTCTCAGCAAACAAGTCCAGGAGATTTTTTGGGGGAGATTGCCCATTTGTTCTTCTATAGATTTAAATTGGAGCACTTAAATGTTTTCTAGCCCAACAACCAGTTTCCTCCTAATAACCCCAGAGCTTGCACCACAATGGAGGAAGCATGATCCTTCTCCCTGGATGTTGAGCAGTTTATAAAACTAGTGAGTTCAAGAGCCATTCTTTACGACCCCAAAGATCTGTGATACCAGGATGGAGGAAAGCAACAGTGGGCTTGGCAGGAGATGGACGTGAGTTGATATTCTGCTTCAAAAAAAGAAAACAAAGGCACTCGCTCATTTTTTTGGGATAGGCTTCTTCCCCCAGAAGTTGTTTGTACAATTAGATGGCTGAAGATGGCTCTGATGGCATAACAGACGCAGCACCACACAGGAAAAACAGAAACCAGATAACAGGGAGAAGATGTCACAAAAAACTGCTTTCCTTTGGTTTACACACAATTAATTGTGCACATGAAAAACTATTTATAAAGGGGCATTAACCTTTTCGCTGCCAAGGCCTTTTTTGAGGGGGTTTTGTTTTGTTTTTTTGAACACATAATATAATTCACATTTTAGGCCTGAAAATTACTTTAAACCCCCAAAACATTATATATTTTCTGAAAGCCAACACACTATAGAATAAAATATTGGCAGTTGCAAATTTTTATGTTGCACGATATTGGTGGTGACAAGTACTCTTTTTAAGGTGATACTAGGGCTCCAAAAAAGACCCTATCACTTTTCCACTTTAACCTATTGAAGTGCAGATTGCAATGACAGCTCAGGGACCAGAAGTGATGCAATCCACGGCATGCCAGTCCTTGGCCCGCAGGAGGGGCAACGGAGCCCAAGAAGCACAGTGGGGGTGTCGGGCGGGGGGCGGCAGGATCGGTTCTATTGTAAAGGCGGCAGCCAGCTTTGCAAAGGTAAATAGAGTCCCGGCGGCTAAATACAGTGTATAGGACTTGAGGACGACGAGTGACATTCTATTGCAGTAGCGGAGAAGGAGATAGGCGGCACGTACCAGAGTAGTAGCTAGCTGGCTCCATGGTTCAGGTGAATAACATTTTTATTATAGTCCCTAGATGAAAACAAGAACTTAACCCTTGCATGGCAGGGGTAGCTCCACTGCAACGATTAAAAATAATTATGCACTCCAAGAATGTTTGAAGAAGCTGAATTGTAAACCTAGGCCAGTGTCTTGTTTTCTCTTCATAAGAGCCCTGTGAAATGTTTCACGTGTTTTCACCTGTGGTGGTAATGCTCAATTTGAACACTTGTAAAAGGTTACAGTGCATTTATTTTTCCCTTGTTAATACATTGTATGCAGTCACTGGATTTTCTGGGCTTGGCGAGTGGATCTTTCGTTTTGTAGTTTTTGGCCATTCCCCTCTTCCTTTACATGTTTACTAAAGATTTTTAATTTTGTGACGTACCTTCAGCCAGCTGCCGCCTCCTGGGATATTCATATCACCCATCCCAGGAGGCTGTGGGTTGGTAAGTGCCATAGTATCGCAAAATGTCTATCCTGCAATACATGTCAGGACTGTGTTGCTGTTAGGGTACCTATAGGTATTAGATGATGGTGTGCTCTGCCTGCAAACAATGTGCCTGCGTCCCTCCATAGGACATCTCTGGAGTTTTCTGTAGCATGCCCTCCTGCCTGCTGAATAGGTTAAACTGTCCAAAGACAGGGACCTGACCTCACACACAGATGCCTGTTGTTGGTAGTTCTGTTTTGTCTGTACATCTTAATGCCCTCTGACGTCTGTAGCTGGCTTTAGAGAAAGCGGCTTTCTAAAATGCTACCCAGATCTTGCCTTGAGATCTCCTCCTCCTAAATTGTATACAACTTTCCCTTTTTATTGGCTCGCTGAGCAGGCCCTTAGCTAAGGTAGCTTTGTGGTCACCTGTATACATTAATTCTCCTAAGCCTATTGAGCCCTGTCGTATGATGTGCTGTTTGGTCTTTGAGGAGTTAATAATCCCCCAGGGCCCGGTAAGCTGCATGAAATCTGTAGAGGTAAC
>NW_017306395.1:952263-973995 GCF_000935625.1 Nanorana parkeri
TCATGCCAGCTGTGCCACAGATGGATTCCTGAGTAAGCAGGCTGCTTTGAAGAATATATGCAATTAATTTACTTGGGGTTTTATTGTCCAATAAAAGACTGTTATGGGGTAACAGGTTAAAATAGCAAGTTCTGTTAGCATTGTTCATATGTAGTGTTTTTCTTTGTCTTGTGCCAAAATGAAAGAGGATATTATTTATTATTATTATTATTATTATTATTATTATACAGGATTTATATAGCGCCAAAAGTTTGCTCAGTGCTTTTACATTTATAAGGAAGACATTACAATACAATTCAAAACAAGATTGGAAGGAGGGCCCTGCCCGTGAGGGCTTATAATCTAAAAGGGAGGGGGAAGTGATACATGAGGAGGTAGCTGCGTGGGGATGAATTGTTTGACAACGTGATGGTTAAGTGGTTAGGTTGAGGTGGGATAGGCTTCCCTGAAGACATGAGTCTTTAGGGGATCACCTAAAGCCAATCCTGGTTGGGGTTAAGAGTTCCAGAGGATGGGTGACTCTAGAGAAGTCCTGGAGGAGTTGACAAGGGAGCTGGAAAGCAGGAGGTCTTGGGAGGAGCTGAGGGGACGGTTAGGTTGATATTAGCATATAGTTATAATAGATATTACTATTAATAGTCATTGTTTTAAAATAACTTTGTATGTCCAGGTTTTTTTTAATGTGTCTACTATACACTACATTTGTAGTTCAAACATAAAGCCCACATTTGATACCGATCCTTCTTTCTATATACAGTAAACACTCTGTTATCCAGTGTTTAACTAGAAGTCCCCTGTGTACTTGCTGTTGTGCTGATCTGCGGCATGTACTATCCTGGAAAGAATCGTGTCTTTTGTCTTTGCTTTTGATTACGGCATTTCAATATTAACCGCTTGCCGGCCGTTGTAATTAAACGGCCGGCTGGGAGCTTCTTGGATGTGAGTGGGCATTTTTAGACTTCCTCTCGTTTGTCCCACCCGTGCCCGCCGCATCTGCTTCTACCCCTGTCATTCCCGGGCTTCGCTGTGCCTGGTGTGGGTCTAAGACCCAGCTCTGTCACCAGAGATCAGTACACAACTCCTCCACGTACTCTGAATGCAGGAAGTGATGTATATTACATAACTTCCTCATTCATCTGTCATTCTCCGGCTTTTGTAGCTGGAGAGAAGCTGATGAGGCAGATCTATGCTTCATCAGCTTTTTTGGGGGTCCATAGGTGACAGGAGTCTGAGAGACCCGTGATGTCTCCATAAAGCGGACCTGTCTGTGTAAATTGGCTATCACATGGGGGGCTTAGCCGAGAGTGGGTGTTTTTTGTTTAGACTTCCTTGCCTGTGCGGCTTCTTAACCCCCTATGTGATTAGCAATAAAGTTAATTGAAAAAAAGTTTTAAAAAAATTAGGTCAGGTGGTACTCATTTTGTCATTTTTGACAGACTGGCAAAGACGTGAAAATGGCATTGAAGTGGTATTTGTTTAACCTGTTTGTGTTGGTGCCATTAGTTGTTACGGCATGTTTATGGCCCCTTTTCTCCTACTTGGGCCCCTTTTCACATGTGCGATCTGATCACCTGTCAGTTTTTCAGGCGGATCTCATCGGAAGCCCAAAGTTGGTCTATTGGCAGCTGAATATAAGCAAACGTCCGTCCATTTACATACAATTTAGGTCTGGACAGAAAAATGGAGTTCATTTCGGCTGACCTGATCTTGAGGGATAGGGAGTAATCTGATGTTAATGGGCATATGTCTGTTTTATATCTGACTCTCCACAGACCTAACATGGATTTGTACAGCTCAGCTTTTTTCCCTCCATCGCAAGATGGAAGAAAAATATACGTCACAAGAATGACATCTGTTTTGGTTCTGCTCTGATCAGAGGATCTGTGCATGGAACAAACGGCATCCGTGTGAAAGAAGCCTTTATTTTATTAGAAATATGTCCTAATGGGAAGATCTATACACACGCACACACATAATCTACTCTGTAAAGGGTTTCTAAACCTCAAAACAGACACATCAACCCTTTGTTATGGTGGCTGCATTAGTTTATTTTTATTTTTTTCTTCAGGCTTATGTTCCTTTTTCATCTGGTTATCATACAAAAAACACACTTCCATTCCAAGGGTAGCTACATTTCTCTCCTCCACTGTATCCATGGAGGAGCCATGGTTGTCACCCTTGGATGCTCTCCTAATTTGAACTACAGACACATATTCCCTTCTTCCCCTGGTGAGCAGCGAGTTTGTAGTTTACGAAAGAGAGCTTGGAAAATAACATTATGATTTTCAATAATGGGTAAATTCAGCCCAATGAAAACTGAAGAATGTTACCATGTATTGGAAGTGTAAACACTGCAGTAAAACAGTTCACAGGAAGTGACATTGACAACGGCATTTCTGGCAGGAGCAGCTGGTATTTTCTGTCCTTTCTTGAAATGTTCTGAAAAATAAAAACTAAAGCAACCACCACATATAATGACTGGAAATCTGCAATATTTGACATTTTTGTTCTGGGGTTTAGATATCCGTTTAAGTATGACTGATACACGCACACTTGCTCAGTGAAGTGCTCATTTCATCTGTTTAACTTCAGGGGGAGTTTTCCCCATGTTCCCAAATACTGGCCCGGTGGTGAGGCCCGCAGGGGGAAGCAGTGAATGCCTTCGGGTCAGCGTGGTCTGCCGCGGCCTAAACGGTGTATACAAGGTTCACCCCTACAGAACATGTTCAGAACTGCTAAGTCTGTCATTTCTCTGCATAGGAGATGCAGTACTATCTAAAATCTCGTTCCCAGGAAAATAACGTGACTACAAATGTTCTTCTGGAAAGGAATACTTAGTAGTCATATCTATTTTGCCTGGATTATGGAGATAAGGCAAGGATGAGGTGAGGTCAGGTGTATGGACAGCGTAATGATGAGAGCTGGGGGCTGTGTTCTGATGCTTGTAGTATAGTATGTGAACCTCTGAATACTCGATGCAGACCTGATTTGTCCGCTCTCAAGCAGAGCAGGGATTGTCCGCATGCTTGTCTTTATTTGCCCTCTTTGTGACCTTGAAAATTGAATGCAATGCTTGTGCTTTGAAATGCTGTGATGGAAAACTGTATTTCAATTGCAGATTTGTCTTGGTTTTGTATTTGGGAAGAGTGGTTTCCAAATTCAGATTTCCTAGAAGGGGATATAAGTCTGGAAAATCTTAATGACATTCATTATCTAGTGACTAATAGGGTTATGTAACATCTACATTGTTCTTTTTAACACGTATTTCTAATGTGTAGTTTAAGCCTGCTCTGTTTTCTGTATTTAAAATGCAGCCATTGTAAACATTGATCTGATTGAAAGGCCGGCTATTGATTGGGAAGCTGCTGAAGTCTCTAGATGGAGGCAAGTGTTTTCCATGTACATTACTTGCAGTTTTAAAGGCCTGCAGTACAATGGAAATGATGATGGTGAATGAAAAATCAAACCTAAGGTACATGACTAGTCTCCAGTATTGTCTGTAGGCTGTCTGTAACCTTTTTTTCAGTTACCGACTTGTGCCTTGTTTTGATTTTGTGTCTGTATGAAGGCGGCAATCTTTGTAGGGGTGCAGGACTTGCCAGAGCTGCCTGCCTGATTACGGGTGAGGTAATGATTGGCACAGTCACGTGTCAGGAAGTGCAGTTAATCTGGAGTGATCCAAAACAATGTTTGTCGGGGCCTATTAAGTTAACAGTACAGGAGGTGCATTGCCATTTATTTCAATGGCACCCCAAATGCACCTCCCTTCTGCAAAGCGGTCAACTGCACCAAAATGTGCAGAACAGCAATACTGTGCATTGCGGTGCGGTTGAAAAAAATAGGGCATGTATTGTACAGGGTTTTGCGGTACCATGCGTTGCAGGTGGGAGGGGTGTTTGGGGTGCTATTCAAATGAATGGCAACATACCTCCCTAACTGTTAATGCCCACTGTAGGTGTGTTACGCAGTCTGTGCATTTAATCGCGTGGGCTTGGTGTGAACGGGCCCACGGGGTACTGCCTAGAGAAACATGGACTGGATTCACACCATTATGATGTAGTAAAGCACATTATCTGTATTGGTGTGTTGCAGTGCCATTCATTCTGAATGGCAAAACTTCTACCGTGCCTTAACCTCCATGGTGCACCTGCCTTGTAACGTGCCATAATTTACTGATATATACTTTGGTGTGCTGCCTTGGTTAAAAAAAAAATCCAGGTATGATTTTCTGTCCATTCATAATGCAGGTTAAATGGAGCAAAATCTACATGTCTGAATGGGCCCATAATACCCCTAGATCCTTGGTTCTCAACTGGTGGGTCGTGACCCAAAAGTGGGTCACGACCCCTTGTTCAGTGAGTCACCGCCTGTCTTCCACTTTTCTAGGTGAGTGGCTGCTCTGCCTCCCCCTAGCGCACTACTGTCAGTTCTCTCGTCAAGCAGCCATTGAAAATATGCTGCCCGGCGCCCAGTGTCAGCTTAAGGTGGGGTGGGATGGGGCTATGGCTGCAAGGGAGCTCCATCCATACGTGCATTGCTTACAGCTCCCTCATTTGTCCTGTAGAGGTGCCTGGACCGTAGTGACGTCACATTCTGGCTCTCTGCACCTCTACAGGGCACGCAAGGGAGTTGTACAAACACTGCACATACGGATGGAGCTCCACAACAGCACAGCAGCCCACATTGGACCCCAGGCTGAGGATCTTGTAAGGTAGGGAGACTGGGTGGACCTTAAAATTTTTTTAAAGTAAAACATATTTTGGAGTGTGTGTGTGTGAGAATGTGTATGTATGTCAGTGTCTTTGAGGGCCCGTGCACAGTACGTTAATCACACAGTCCCGTGCGATTAACGCACTGTACCATGCAATTGCACCATCTGTGCATTCTGGTGTGGGAGGTGTGTTGCTTTGCCATTGATTTGAATGGTACCCCAAACTCACCTACCACCCACAGTTTGTACACTCGCACTGGAACGTGCAGTACCCTAATGCCGTGCGTTCCATTGTAATGCGACTTGACCAAGAACAAAGGTGGGTCCTGAGGTTACACAGGTTGAGAACCACTGCCCTAGATGTTTCTATAAGCAGGCTTATCTTGGCATTTTGCATTCTGCTTCATTTTATTGTGCATACTATATCTGTCCCTCAAATGTATCTAAAACAATGGGCAGTGCATAAATCATCCATAAAAATTTCATTTTTTACCAATTTAAAGGGGAAGTAAATTGGGGTTTGCTACCCTGTTTCCCCGAAAATAAGACCTACCCCGAGCATATTTTTGATATAGATGTAGTTGTATTCCATTTACTATGATCTTTTTATGATTTTTAAGGCAGCTGTATGTATGACAGTAAATGTTTTTTGTTCCATGTTATGGTAATTTAATAAACTTGAGTAGAACAAAATATTGTAGCCAGAGACTGTCGGGCAACTGGCAAAATTACATAGCTGAAGGTGTTTACAGCTGCCGACAGTCAGCTTTTCACATGTAAACGTCCGTTTGATATAGCAGCCAGGAGTCTGCTTACAAGGTTCCACTTCTGCCGTCGTATGTCATAATTCTGCAGCAAAAGGGTTAATAGACCCCCTAATGCCTCCATAAAAAGGAACTGTAACCGGCACAATGTTATCACAGAAGTGCTATGTAACCCCCCTTGTGATGGCAATACAGAATATGATAAAAATAGTTTAAAAATAAAAGCTAATAAGATGTAAAACCAAAAGGACCCCTGCAAACGCATGTTTTCGGAAAAAAAAAGAAAATCTGCACACTTATGACAAGTGCATACGTATACGCCGGCTGCACCACACAGACATCGCTGCACACATTTTAGGGTTAGTTCACACCAGAAACTGCATCACAACTGCGTGCGTCTGCATAGTTGGATTGCGATTCCGTTTTGACGCGTTTTATGTGTTTTTCCCCCTGCATGTCCCTGGATGATGCCACAATCAATTGTTAATGCGTTGCGTTTTAGTGCGTTTTGATGCGTTTAGTGCAGTTGCATGTAAGTAAAATAGGACAAGCAGTACTTTTTCTGACTGCATTTGAATGGACTGCAATGGTGTGAATTAAGCACAAGAAAGCATTGGGATGTATTTTGACTGCAGCAGTTAAAATCAACGTACTGAATCACAACTGCATATGGTGTGAACAGGCCCGGAATGAGAGGACTAATTCTAACTCCATAATTTACGGTTAAATGTCGCTGAGGTTTTTAAATCCTCACCTGTGGACAATTTTGAGTGTTGTACTTTGTTGCTGTTTTCTTGGGCGCATGGACTTTTGAGGCTTTTTTGGGGTATTTATTTACATAGCACAGTCTCGTGTTTGTATGAGAAAATAAAATTTGTATTTGTGCACTAAAATGTATTTTTATTTATCTATCTTTTTCCCCTCAAAATATAGGTTTGATAAACAAATACCGTACGACAAACATTTACAACTCGCACCTTTTTATTCTACAGTGTCTCTGCTTTCAGGAAACGTATAACGTTTTGAGGGTTATAGATACTGTTTGGGCCAATAAATCTACAAATTGGTCTGACAACAAAACATAGTCTATCCCTACTACAGGTGTCGCTGCATAGCCCTGCCCAGGACCACAGAGCCTGTGTTGGAAAACCACCCTAGCTGGGTCCTGCACCTGCTGCTTATGCATGAGGTATCCTCTCTCCTTTCTATGTCTGCATTCAAAGTCCTCTGGATGGCTGGTCCTCCCATGAATACAGACCAGCTATGGAAGGGAATAGGGCACTGGTGTGCATGCTTGGGTGTAGTGTCTGCCAGGGGATTTTTTGTTTTGTTCCTGCAAAGCCTGTACAGGACCACCCAATGAAGATCTCTGGACCAGGGCTGAAGGTATTTTCCTTGTTGGCTTACACTAAGGTGGGGGAGCTTTAAAGGATGACTTCCCTAAAAACAATTGCAGCAGTTACTGTCCTACACTTATTGGTCAATGTTTGTCAGGGATCTGATTATGACGTTCATAGTATCGAGATAATTGTCTGACTAGGGGGTGTCTGCCTTAGCGGATCAAACTGTTTACTAGGGATGCACCAATACCACTTTTTTAAGACCGAGTACGAGTACCGATACTTTTGATCAAGTACTTGCAGATACCAATTACCGATACTTTTTCTTAAAGGGACAGGTCACATTTTTTCTAAAGCAATACAAACTAATGCTTTAAGGTCACTTTCTTAATATTATGATTCATGAGATGACGAGGGTGCATGACGCCGGCTTCCCGGCCAATCAGAATGCCGGGCGCTGCATCATTACACAGCGCCCGGCTTCTGGATTTGCTAGCTTCCTGACCAATCGGGAAGCCGGGCAGCGCGTCATTGCACGCTACCCGGCTTCCTGATTGGCTGGGAAGTCGGCTCCATGCTCTCTCATCACAAGTGACGAGAGAGCATGGAGCCGTTTCCTGGCCAATCAGGAAACCGGGCAGCGTATAATGACACGCTGCCCAGCTTCCTGATACAGGAAGTACTCGTGCTAGGTATCGAAGCATTTGGGCGAGTACGAGTACTCACCCAAATACTCGGTATCGGCACCGATACCGATACCGATACTAGTATCGGTGCATCCCTACTGTTTACTATTTTTTATTTTAGCATTA
The DNA here is from genome assembly GCF_000935625.1 of Nanorana parkeri. Lineage (NCBI taxonomy): Eukaryota > Metazoa > Chordata > Amphibia > Anura > Dicroglossidae > Nanorana > Nanorana parkeri. The sequence continues at coordinate 959,891 of NW_017306395.1, forward strand.
TTTGAACAGACTGTACACTAAATTTGTGCCCGCACAGCAGCTCAGAGTACTGTGGTGTGCTGACAAGCGTTGCAGATGATGAGTTCACTGTGAAAAATGCATCATTGTGGGGGACATAGCCTTGACCTTTATGTTTTAGTATTGTGCTATGCAGCATTGTTTTTGATGTTTAGTACGGTAAATTAAGACCCTTGCCAGGTACCTGTTTGTTGTCTGTTAAATACCTGGTAGTGTTGTCATTGCATTAGAGAAATCTTTATCGGTGCTGTTTCTAGCACAATAACTCTAGTCAAACCGCTAAATTCACAGACCAAACACACACAGGTTTAGTTTAGTCTGTCATAGAGTGAACCTCATACTTCCCCCCTGCTGTTCTCTATAGTTTGAAAGCATTAGTGGGTGACCTGCACATTGCAGAGCCTCCAGTTCTACTGGCACTGCTTCACCTCTTGCCTTAACATTTGTCTTTTTGGTATATGTGATGCCAATCCCAAGCTATCACTTTTTCATGAAGGGCCCATTCACACCAACACATCACATCAATGTTAATACCGCGCTGGCATGGTTGTCTAGCACAACTCAATGCATATGATGTGAATGGGCTGTAATTGGTACACAATTTGTCTTATTTATTTCGTACCTGTCTTATGGCTGCATTTGATCTTCGAATGCTACCATGTTATTGTGGTCGTGGTCAGTGTAATGCCTATCTGAGAATACTATGTCAGAGTAAACGAGCACATTGGCCCTATAGGGTTGAAGAGATCATGTAGTACAGTATTTCTGTACACAGATGACCTTTACTCCCCCCTTGTGGTTTTTATACATCGACTAAATCTTTACCGGGGAGCGGTTACTGATAAGATCTATATGAGAACCTGATAACCTGCTCATATTGAATTGCTTCTCATGTAAAGAACTTGTAGTAGTCTTCTGAAGTGCGCTGCAGTTCACTGTTTTCTTGGCAACCATAAAATGTTGGTTTCCTTTGCTGCCTTTTTGTAAGGAAACCCTGGTTGCTGCAGTCCTATTCCTGCTGGTTTCCTGCTTCTATTTTGATTTTAGAATTGCTTGTAAAAAAAAAACCAAAAAAAACTCTGTACGCATAAATTCTTAATTGTTTAGACTTTCTAGACTGCTGCTGTGTCTCCGTGCCAGATCCAGCCCCAAAGAAAGCTGGAGGCATTGTCAGGGAGAGCTTAGTGCAGATACTTCTGATTTTTGTTTTGTACATTATTATAGTGATCCTTTCCATACACTGCACATTGTAAGGCAGCAACCGTAATAAACAGTTGAGTACTGAATGCTCCATCTAATGAAGTGGCAGTCGACTAGTAAATTTATAGAAGGCCTCATGCACAGCTCCCGTTAAAGTGTATTGAGTTGGGTAGCCCATTCATAGGCTGTAATGCATCCCAACACCTGAATATTACGTTCATGCTGTATATTGTTACTGCAACATATACACTGAAGAGAAAGTAGGTGTATAATAAGCCCCATGATTGGTGTTAGTGGCCGTAATAGTAACCCCATCCTTTTGGTTTTAGTGGCCAAAATAACAACCACCAGCATGTGTCGGTTGCTGCAATTAGAACCCCTGTCCCCATTTTTGGTGGTCAGTGTTATGCTATTTAAATCTCATTTTATTACCAAAGCTGTTGGCCTCTTCTTGCAGTGATGGTCAGTGCCGTGTCCTTTTAACCACTTTAGTTTTTAGCAACTGAAAACATGTGGAAAAAGTCGCCATCGTGCCAGTGTGTGCTCTTGTCAATCTAACCCCCCCCCACCACCACTAGTGAAAGGGGAGGAAAGCTCTCCTAAAGTAAAACGCATACGCTCACTTTACCAGCTGCGCTATGTTACATAAGTCACTCTAATTATAGCCTAACCGTTTAACCAGCAGACTTAGATTTTAGAGTAAATATATGGGGGTGCAAAATTTCGTAAACATGCTGGTGGGAAGAGTTGCAAGAAGAAGCATTTTTTGCCATTTTATTACCAGTAAAAACCAAGGAAATGCAATTAATTTTTTATCAAAATGTTCTACCAAATGAAAGCCCCCCCCATCTGTCTGTCAGTGAGTTGAAAAGTTTGCTCACTTTAATGATGTCACCAAGACTGACTGGGGTTAGACAGGTATAGTCCATCAGAGCGGCTGACTCATAGGATCTGAGTGAGTTTCAAAGCTGCCTCCTTCGACTGAGCGTGCAATACCCTGACATGGCAAGCTGGGAACAGGTTGGTGGGGGGCTGGACTAGGGGGCACAGCTGCCACCGTGCTGGGAATATGGGCAGGCAGTACAGGTGGGCATCACTGCTAAAACTACTGGTGACCTACAGGTGGCAGACCACTCATAGAAAGCAGACGGGCTATGTGTTGAGCACCACTAATTTGAGGTATATTCAAATGCCCTGTAAGCGCTGAAGCCCAGGGGTCACTGATATGCAAATATGGACTTTGTTTCATGAAGTCAATAGCTGGCATTTCTTCCTCCCACAAAATCCAGACCATTCAAACTGAGCTGCACTGCTAAACAGGAGAATGGTGTACAGTTCACAAGAGTTGTACCCCTTTCTCCTGTCTGGCTAGCTTTATACAGCTGTAAACGCATATATTTCAACCACGGATTTGGTGGTTTTCCCAGTATTCCATGTTGTTGGCTTTTTTACTTTTTCCAGGAGTCTCTTGTTTGTGGATAGAAAACAAATTCTGCTCTTCGGGTAGCACCCAGCTTATGAGAGGTTGATGCATTACAGCAAACGCTTATTTCATCTTCCTAGTAAATGGATAGGCTGCGTTCTTTAGCATCCCAGTCTGTCTGCCTTGGCTGTATAAATTGCAAGTCTAGCGATCAATGATATGCAAATATGGTTTCCTTGAGATTACTGCATTCTATCTCACAACGTGGTACATCACTACTTGCATTACTTGCACAGCAATGCCTGCTGTTGTGGCACTGTGCATTGCAACACACAGCCGCCGGGGAGGTGTATTTGAATGCCGTTCACAATGAGCGAGTGCTGCATTGAGTCGTGTGATGACGTGAGCGAAACATATGGAAAAGCGCTCCTTTAGTGCAACACTATGGTGTGACTGGGTCCTCACAGACATGGCTTCTTACCTGCATTGTTTTCATATTCCTACACATGGAAATAGACTTGAACTTTTTCGCTGGTCATACAGCAGGAGAATTTAATTGGAAGAAATTTGTTTTTGCCATAGTAATGATAAAATCTTTTTTCTTTTGGGGGAAGCTCCATTCATTTCCAATATGGATAATTAACATCAAAAGCAGTTTTGAACATTTGTCAAGTCTCTGATGACCTTATGGAGTGTTCTGATAAGATTTTTCATGAACGTTTCTATAAAAATCTACCTGTGTATAGCCAGCTTTCATCTTCAGCCTTAAAGGAGAACTATGAAAATCACTCATCCTCATAGTTCGGGCCGACATGTGACAATGAAACTGTCACACGTCGGCTCAATAGATCAGGAATTGAGTGAGCGCAAACACTCGCTCACTTTTCGATCATGTCCCTGCAGAGTGTCAGTCACTGCTCCCTGCAGGGATTCTCCCCTCTCTGATCCTCCAGCACTAACTGGAGGAATGGGCAGGGGAGGGGGCGGGCACAGTTGGCTCTGCCTCTAGATAGACAGAGCCAGCTGTCACTCACGCAGCTTGGTGGATTTCGACAGCATTGCCGGGATCCGGCCCGGCTGTTGCTCGCCGTATACTGAGCTTTGGGTCATATGAGGAGGTTAGTATATGTCCTCCCGTGACACTAAAGAGAACTATGGGGAAAAACACTTACCCCCATAGTTCTCTTTCAATGTTCATTCATATCGATGTTCATTCCCTGATCTGGTTTCCTAGGGGGGTTTGTATTTTACTATTCCTCTTTGTACATTTTATATTCCTGTCTTGGGCATCATTTTACTTTTATTTTTGGTGAAGACGCAGTGTACATTCACAATGTGGTAGAATTGAACTGGGTATTTGTAAACACCCTTCTTGCTGCAATTGGTCTGGCAGGTGTACGCAGAAGTTAGTGTACACTCCGTTACTAAGTACGTCTCGGCACATCTCCGGTCTCCTTCCTTGCCCTCATATCTGTTACTTTCTTGCACATGACTGGCTGACTACAGCTTTCTTTTGCTTCTATTCCCAAACATTGTAATCTGATCGCCTGAAGCTTTTGCTGGACTCTGCTACACCTACGCACTTTCCTGCTTCCCACTCAGAGGACTTAACTATGACAGCAAAACAGTGCCTTATGTTCTGTAATAAATCCATTATGCACTCATACAAGTTATCTGACATGACATCATATACAGTGATTTATTTCAGCAGTCGGCCAACCGGCAGCCAAATTTGTTACCCTCACTTTCTGGCTACAGAGTGTGACCTGACAGTAACCGTTAAATATGTCGCCTTTATTTCACAGGATGTCAGAGAAATACAAATGTATGTCGTGCTATGAGAATGTTTGATCATCTCCTAGATGTAGGCTCTTTATTTTTGTGAAGGATTTTGCTTAGTCTAGGGCTGCAATGGTGCTTTTTAGCAGTTTGATTGAGCTACTAGAATCTCATTGCTTTTAATATGAGTTACTACACGAGATTTTCAGTAGTGCAACCCAGCTATCGATCTCCCATGATTGCACAATATTGCAGAAAGTATTAATATAGCAATTAATCTTCTTTTCCTCCATGGACTTAAATGAGAGCAGGAGATTAGAGGCTTAAGAAAGTGAACACTGAAAGCTGGGCTCCAAAAAAAAAAAAAGCTGGCTTAGGGAGAAGGACTGGTTATCAGTATTGGGCATCGACCGATATGGATTTTCCGATACCGCTTTTTGGCCACCTCCAGGACAATAACAGATGTTCTGTTTATATTCTGTTTACATCCAGCTGCTCCAGCAGCTGAATGTAAATAGCAGACAGTCGCCTGGTATCGGTTGACCCTTTTCTTTTGTTTTCTTTCTTTGTATTCTGACAGTGGCAGCTGTCAGAATACAAAGAAAAAAACAGCAGAATGCAGCGGAAGAATTTAGCTGCGCTATCTGCTGATTTCCCCTGCCATCTGGGTTGTTTTTTCTTTTTTTGACAGCGGCTTCCGTCAAGAGTTAGCATGGGAATGAATAGCTAGGCTGCTATTGGCTATTTCAAATTGATAGCCAGAGAGTGGCACCCACTGTGCGAATTTCGGCTGGTTCTTCAAGAACCGACTGATTTGTTGCACAGTGTTTATTATCGGTAATATTGGTCACTGGAGATCCCTGCTGATCGAATCCGATCAGCAGGGATCTCCAGTGACATCATTTACCATATATGGACTTTCCCATTTGTAGTAAATGCTGAAGAGAGAGAGAGAGAGAGCTCCTTCCCCTCTGATCAGCGATCCACGATCATTTTAGTATGCCAGTGTCAGCAGGGAGAGAGAGAGGGGGGAAGGAGCTGGCACACGGGGACGTGCAGGTAAGGAGAGAGCTGCTGCGCATGTCCATATATTGGTGGACGCGCAGCAGCTCTCAAGAATCATACGTCGGGATGTTTTCTCATTGTGGCGCTTTGCCCCACCCACCACCTTAAATAAGGTTTTACAGCCTTCCTGTGCATTTTGGCTAATTAGAGTAAATTACATTATTTACTTATTTAGCCTAAGGAATGCATTAAGAAAAAAAAGAGAACCCCATAGTTCTCTAAGTGTAGATGGAGGAATCTGTTGCACCTTTTCCATCTGACCATAGAAAATCTGCATTTAAATTGTAAGGTGTGTGGGCAGCTTCACAATCACTAATTTAGGAGATTTTTTGGTGATTTATCTAGTGTTGCCTGCTGTGTGGTCTTTGTACTAAGCATCTCTAGCAATCAAATCGGACAAATAATGAGCTTCCCTTCAGCAAGTCTGTGTCCTACCCATGTAGTAGTAGTGCAGACTTTGGTCAGTTTAGTTCCATCATGAACTATAGCAGGGGTAGCCAAACTCCGGCCCTCCAGCTGTGGTGGAACTACAAATCCCACGAGGCATTGCTAGATTCTCAGACATGACTACCAGAGAGATGCATCATGGGAATTGTAGTTTCACCACAGCGGGAGGGCTGGAGTTTGGCTACCCCTGAACTATAGTATCTGTGTAAATGTTCCCGCGTATACCACCTGGAACTCTGGGGTAGATTACATCCTGGTGCTACACCTCTCCCCCACCGGTACATGAAACCAGTTATGTCTTGTCACTTTTTTCAGATGTGTGAAATAGACCTACTAATAAAAGGCGCCTGCCTGTCCTGTTCTCGCATCCTTCCCTACCACACCATGGGACGTACCACAGTCATGTCTCCCACTGATTTGAAGGACTTTAGTTGCACAGGTACCATAGGTACTACTTTTATTTTCTAGTAGAAAGGAAAAACTTTAACCAGTTTAGAAACTGTTTGTGATAATAAGAGCCAATTACAACAAGCTTTGGTCTAGTCAGGTACCTGGCATGCAAAATTCGGTATATAGTTCTGTATGCCAGTACAAAGGTAGAGCGGAGTGTTTGATTGGACCTTCTGGAAATTCACTAGAATACATTTTTATATCTTTATTATCTATTCTTGATACCAAAGTACTCTGTAATTGGCCAGATTTACAATCGCACGAGGAAGTGCCGTTATCACTACTGTTGTACGCACTGCAGTTCTTCTCTGCTTAGTGCAAGCTGTGGATTAAAGCCGAGCAGATTCTGCTGTACAAGTACATAGTGACATAGTACATCAGAATAAGAAACTATTTTGGGCTTAATCAGTCTTGGCCTATTTCTGTGCAAAAATAAGCCACATGCTTGAAGTTCAACACAACTGTTACGGGGTTGTGACAGGCTGAATGCAGAGACTTGGTCTTGTGCCAGGGATGAATAGTGATTGTACTGGAGCACTGGAAGAAACAGAAAATGGTTTACATTGTTCTGCTCGGCAAACAAAGCATTTCCCTCAAGTACATGGGCTGGGATCTAGTGTGCAGGCTTCAGGCAGACTTTTCTACTGGGCTTGAACATCTTTCATGGAGAAAATATATAAACAAAAATACACTGTGCTACCTGTATGTATGTAATTAAACTGCTCCCTTAAATCCCCAACAATAATAAAACAAAGTCCAGTGTAATGTGTTCCCTAAATGTGACACAATCCTAGTCACAATTGCTTCACTTCAGTGGAGTCCACTCTGCTCCTGTGTGCCTTCACTACGCACTCACCGAAAATGGTGGACCATATAATGAAAATGGTCAAACAGCGCTCTTTCTCTATTATCCTCCGCACTGATACTCACACACTGAAAGGCGGATTCTCCAAACAACAAGTCATCTATGTAATTACATAGCTCAGGAGCAAGGCAGAAGCATCGCATAGTATAAAATCCTTCTGACCGTTTATTGGAAACATACACGATCCATGACAACACCGTCTGCCATAAATACAATCCTCTGCTCGACTCCTGGTACTATCCAGCGGCTCCTTAGCTACCCCTTCAGATAAGGAAGCCAAGAGAGTCCCATACTTTATAAGGTGTAAGAAGCGTACCAAACATAGCAGCAGCTTGTACACGGCTGGAGAAAATACTATTCCAGGCTTCCCATTTGCAGGTCACATGTCCTAAAGCCAAGGCATTGGTCACATAAGCTCTACTGATGGGGAGGATCGTATAATGTGATAGAATTCTCTCTACAAAAAAGCATTTCAGCTCTTGTATGATGCTGTTCATTCTTCATGGTTATAATTAATCTGTATTATGTTAAGTTGAGATGGAAGGGGGGTTTGAACAGACCCAGGCAAATATGGGAAGCAGTTGGACACCAAAGAAAAAAAAGCAACATGGTACCGTGGACCCCCAGACTCCACTTATAATGGAAAAATTACTCTTGTGGATGAACTCTCTAAATGAGCTTGTTTTCACTCATGCCACATATGGAGATTTGTATGCTATTAATTAATATACTTGGAATGTAAACTGTTGACTGTTTCATTCGGGAGAAAAGTTGTATCCATAGAGTGTAGATTACTTTGGTTCAGATATGTACTGGAATATAGGCTACACGCCAATCATATGACAAGATCCGGTTGCCAAACCATTCAACCAACATCTTGCCATAAGATTATATGTGTTTTTGTTTTTTTAAGTAAATCTGTGCCTCCAATTTTGTGGCGGTTTCCTAGGCGATCACCTTAGTTAAAAGATCTGTTCACCCAAAAGAGTTATAGGCAGAATCTAACCAGGTTCACCCTCCTGGTTTATTCTTTTCTGAAAGGGTTATATATTCAGAATGATTAGCAGAGATCCACCTTAAGGACTTGTTCACACCATCTCCAGACCAGAGTATGTTTTGTCCACACCTGAAATGCATCCCACTGTATTCCTTTGGTATTTCTGGGTTGTTCACACCAGTGCCGTCAATTCCGGTATGGGGGAAAGAATCCTGCATGCCCTGTTTTTTTTCTTCTGGTCTGGAACGCACAAATTCATCACAAATGCATGTACACGCTCTGGACCCCACGTGAAAGCCAATTTTAAGCTAAACGCTCTGCATATGCAGAAATGCATCCCGATCTGGTCTGGACATGGTGTGAACAAGCTGTTAAGTGACGCTATACCGTATGCCCTCCTATTTATTTTTTTGGTTGACAAAGTCCCGGCAACTAGAGATAAAAATGCACATTTTGCCTTTGCCCTAGTTGGATGCTTACATGTCGAAGTCTGACTGTGATATTTATGAATGCTGTTCATGGATTTTGTTCTCTCTGCTTCTGGCAGAGCTCTGGTCATTCTTGTGATATTTTGGGCCTTGCATTTTTTTATTTAATTTTTTGCAGATATTTATTTAGTCTGTTTTCTTTGGAAGGCTTCTGAGACACTGAAAATGTTGGTGTATAAATGTAATATTGCCACAGTGATGTAGCATCCAGGGGCAAGGATTGTGAACCTACGTGTGAATTGTCATTTTACAGGACATTTCCATCATGACATAAATGTAGCTGTGCTTCATGCACCCAGGAACCCGCAGCAGGGACTCCTCTGACCTCGCAATTTTTACTTATTTCTTAACTTAAAGGAAACGTCATTAGAAATAAACTTTTACGTATGAATTCACTGCTTATTCTAACCAACTTGCATGATGCGCATATAATGTTGCCAATGGACCAGGTGGAGGATCTTCCTGTATAGGTGCATGATAATGTGCATATAATGTTACCAACGCACTAGTTGGAGGATCTTTCTGTATAAGTGCATGATGTGCATATAATGTTACCAATGGACAAGGTGGAAGATCTTGGTGTATAGGTGAATGATAATGTGCATATGATGTTACCAATGGACAAGGTGGAAGATCTTGGTGTATAGGTGGAAGATCTTGGTGTATAGGTGGAAGATCTTGGTGTATAGGTGGAAGATCTTGGTGTATAGGTGGAAGATCTTGGTGTATAGGTGGAAGATCTTGGTGTATAGGTGGAAGATCTTGGTGTATAGGTGAATGATAATGTGCATATAATGTTACCAATGGACCAGGTGGAAGATCTTGGTGTATAGGTGAATGATAATGTGCATATAATGTTACCAATGGACCAGGTGGAAGATCTTAGTGTATAGGTGTATGATAATGTGCATATTATGTTACCAATGGACCAGTTGGTATAAGGTGCTTCACTTTGTCATAACTTTATCTGTCAGTGTATATGGAAAAGCTAAACATTTTAGATGATTTTGGTTCCTGGGATTTGAACAGCCATGTAACATTGCTCCTTCTTAGCATGGACTCTCTGCACCTTGTTTGACAATATATAGTAACAGGAATTGAGGCCTTGGTGACCATCCCAGGCCAGAATCTTTTGAGCTAATAAAAGTAACGGTAGGTGTTGGCATTTAGGGGTGCTCCCAATGAGCTGACGTGATTTGCACAGAGCATACCAAGCCAGCATTGACTTTGACAGCAGGTTTGGTAAGGAGGCTGTGCGATTTGCAGTAATGAGGAGCAGAGTGCAGTAAAACATAGAAACTTATCAGATTTGTTTTTTCATGATGGGGAGGTCAGTAAGAGATGCACTTTTAATGTGTGTAACGTCACGTGTGCTGGCCTGTGATCATCCTTCAGGAAATATCCTTTTATTCATTTGTAACTTCTTCTCTCAGCACTTAGCGTGAAAAGCTTTTTATGCACTTTTTCTAATGGAATTTTTTCTTTCTTTTCCTTTTTCCAGCTTCCTGACAGATACAGTCATCTATCCTTGGGAGTGTCACGATGACGGAGCATGGCATAAAGTGGGCTTGCGAATATTGTACTTTTGAGAATTGGCCATCTGCTATCAAGTGCACCATGTGTCGTGCTCAGAGACCCAGCGGTGCCATTATCACAGAGGAGCCCTTTAAAAGTAGCAGTTCTAATGTGGGTACCATGGAGAGAGGTGGTGGGAGTCCCTTAATTTGCCCCGATTCCAGTGCTCGACCACGTGTAAAGTCCTCCTTTAGTGTGGAAAATAGCAGTAAATGGTCCTGTCAACTGTGCACCTACCTGAACTGGCCCAGAGCCATCCGATGCACTCAGTGTTTGTCCCAGCGTAGGACACGTAGCCCAACAGAATCTCCCCAATCCTCTGGATCGGGGTTAAGACACGTACCTGGCCCCATTGACCCATGCGAGGAATATAACGACCGTAATAAAGTGCACATTAAAGGTCAACATTGGACTTGTTCTGCTTGCACATATGAGAACTGTGCCAAAGCAAAGAAATGCGTGGTGTGCGACCATCCTACTCCAAACAACATGGACGCTATAGAGCTGGCAGACACAGACGAGGCTTCCTCCATCATTAATGAGCAGGACAGAGCTCGCTGGAGAGGGGGCTGCAGTAGTGGCAACAGCCAGCGCCGCTCTCCACCCATGTCCAAACGTGATTCCGACATGGACTTCCAAAGAATTGAACTGGCTGGGGCTGTGGGCAGCAAGGATGAGCTAGAACTGGACCTCAAAAAGTTAAAGCAAATAAAAAATCGTATGAGGAAGACTGACTGGCTGTTTCTGAATGCGTGTGTGGGTAAGTGGTTTTCTCTTTAACACGATGTTGGCTTTCTGCTGTAATGTCATCAATCCGTTGTAAAGTGCTCTTTAAATAGACACCATGGGGAGAGTGTTGTCATTAAAAAGGTTTAGTCCAAGCAAAGTGCACTGTTAAATGTGTGCTTGAGTAGACTCCTCCCACCTTACATCCTTCAATCCATCCTTGCATCTCCCGGGCACCTGTGTATATTCTGGACGCCCCAGCAGAAAGGCATCTGCACATCCGTTTACAGCTTAGCTTATTGTAGCCATTATGGGACTCTAGCGCTCCTATGGTTGTGTGTTGTGTTTTTTTCCCCCCACATTCCTGAAACGGCAGCAAGCTTATATTACCGGGATTGGCCAAGCTGTGAATTCTACATTTTAAAGATCTTGGTGATTGTATACAACACTTTGGAGATGATTTTAAAAACTTCCGCCCAGCCATAAACGGGTCGAGTGCTGTTCACACAACATTCCCACCACTAGATGTACCCAAGAAGCAAAGGCATTTCCTATGCTCTTCGGCTCCATCCAGTGGCAGGAACGCTGTGCCAATGGCATTCGTCCAACCATGTGCTGGGACGTTTTTAAAAATAGCTGCCTTTTATGTTTTGACATTTAATGGGAGCCTGTTCTTTGCTTGGCATAGACGGCATAATAGGTTGCCTTGACAGCAGTTACCAAAAGTTTGCTTTCGTTCCCTCTATTCCCCAATCACAGCTCCTGAGAAGTCTGTACTTTCAGGTGTCGAGAGTTCAGCTTTCGGCAGCGTTTGATGTCTAAGAAACATCACAGCTACTGTGTATAAAATGCTAAGTTGCAGTTTTGACTTTAGATGCACTTTAGTGTAGTCTATTGCACCTTACCAGTCCCTTTTTAGATGTAGTGGCTGCATTGGTTTTCTTTTTTGTAGGGTGCCAATGTTCGCCTATCATACTGCATCTACGAAGAGACAGCATTGTTGAGCTGAGGACAGTGCAGCACAGGAAGTTAGCAGCTGGCGTAATTTCTGGCAGGATTAACAAGGTTTGGGAGGGGGGGGGGGGTTTCTTATGAAAGGGAAAAAATTAAGTTAATGGTGCTACACCTTTTTGGTATATATTTTAAGTGTGAGGATGGTAAAATCTTCTCTTCCCACAGCCTAGAGCCAGCGTGGGACACGGCAGTGCTCACTCACCAGTTCAAAGCCTGTGAGCTTAGGGATCAAGCGACGATTGATCGCTCAGCTCTTGGTGTCTTCTCCTGTCATTCACTGGCCCCGCATGGTTTCCTCTCTGCTCCTCCAGCTACAAGGGCTGTTGGGGCGTTTAAAATGTCGTATTAGACACATTTTGTTAAACAAGCTGACTATTGAAAGGTCAGTCATATGTTCAGCATGCCCCGTTTTTGCATAATGTATGAGAAGTTTGTGAAAGCAACTTTTGCTGTCTGCCTTCCGGCCCAGTTGATTCCTAATGTTTGTTTTTCTAGTTTGTTTTTCTAGTTTTCTTTAATAGTCTTTATCTTCAGCTTTACCATACGTAAGGGTGTACATTTTGTTTGGAGGAAATTATGCTGTAGTTTTCCCAGGGAGGGAGATGACTCCACTCACTAAGTAGAGAACACTACACGCCTAGTGGCAGCCAAAAAGCAATCTAAATACACACACAGCCAGAGGTTTATCTTGCTGTACAACAGTCAGGCCACAGAGGTTTTCCTTTGGTTTGATGGCAGGATTGTATGGGATCACACCTTAAATGCTCCCTGCCAGGGGTTACCTTTTTATAAATTGCTTATCCAGTTTTGTGAAGGATCGTCAATCCCAAACTTAAGAGAACATGTGAGGCAGCATTTGGTATGATAAAGAGACGCGTGCATTGGGAGAAAGCTAAGACCTACCCCCATATTTTACACTGTGACTGAAAGACTTGGGGCAATGTGGCTTGAAGTATTGAGACATCTGTCCTTAAAGGACAATTAAACCCTTGCGCTTTTTTGCATATATCTACTGCAAGCAAGTAGTAGATGTATGCAAAAACATGAAAAAAAAGTTACCGAACAGGTAAAGTTACTAAACATGTCTCTGCCGTGCGCTCCCATCCAAAGATCTGAAGACACTCGGGCGGCCGTTAAAGGATCATGGGGCGGGCGCATGCGCGGTAGAGATCTTCGGGCGGGAGAAGAGGAGAGAGAGACAAAGGGGAATTTATCAAAACTGGAGCATACAAAATCTGGAGCAGCTGTGCTTGGCAACCAAGCAGCATCATCTTTTAGTTTTAAACCAACTTAACAGGGAAGCTGATTGGTTGCCATGGGCAACTGCTCCAGTTTTGATAAATTCCCCTCACAGGGTAAGTCAATGCACGCAGCGTGCACCCGCACAGACACCGTGGGACACAGAAGACACTGCAATCGGCGCGGGATCAGGGACTCCTGAAGACTACTGGAAAGAAGATGATCAGATCAAGAGGCATCAAGAGCTGTGCTGCAGCTGAAATGGATCCTGACTATTGTCTGGATCCACCACACCACCTGATTGACGGCTGGCTCAGCCTCTCTATAGCCAGAGCCAGCTGTGCCCACCTCTTTCCCGTCTGTCCCTCCAATCAGTGCTGGAGGAACGGAGAGGGGAATCTGTGCGTGTCAGTCACCGCTCTCCGCAGGGTGAAGATCGGGAACCAAGTGATCGGCGGTATGTAATCGCTCAGTTCCCGATAAATAGAGCCGATCTGTGCCCGCTTCAGTGTCACATGTCGGCTCCAATTATGGGGATGAGGGTATTTCACTCACCATAATTCTCCTTTTAAGGGGATTAAATAACCTTTTTGCCAGTCTGACCTCAAAGTGAAGTTCTGCCCTGTCATGATGGGACAGCAGGGGACAGGGCAATGGAAGTTGGTGCTGGGAGAAAGATCAGCCGCAGGGAGCCTAAAGGCAATAATGGTGACTCGTCCTTTGACCTCTGCTTGTCTTTTTTTTTTTTTAGCAAAGCGTTCACAGTATTCATGGAATGAAAGCATTGTCCTCTATTTGTTTCCCACCAGAAAGTTTACA
>NW_017306395.1:974055-992514 GCF_000935625.1 Nanorana parkeri
TTTTCCTTTGGCCCCCCCCCCCCCCCCTATAGAATTACCCCAAAATATAATCAGCAAGGTCTGCCGATGAAAATATCACATCAGTATGACTCATACAATGCAGAGCAATAATAAAGCTCAAATTAAGGTCTGTGTATTACTGGAGGAGAGATTTATTACTTTGTAACACACGCAGGGGACAAAATCCTTTCCTGCAATCACCACAGCTACAAATCTGCAATGTATTCCATGTTTGGATTTGTATCTGCTTTAAGCATTACTGGTTCTCTTCAACGTGTTTCATTCCACCTCCTCCTCCCTGATGGTTGCTGTGCAGCTCTAATATGTATTTGTCTCTAACACGCATGTAGAAACGCGGCACGGTTTTCTCTCTTTTTGCTCCCTCATCCCCCCGCTCACACCTGTACTTCCTGGGAAGAGTCCAGCTGATATACTGTCTGTGTGTCTGTTTACCTTCCTGTCCCCGTGTAGTGAAGAGGAGTGAAATGAGAGGCGCTCTTGTCAGGCATTAGAACAGGAGCGTGTGTTTGTGCTGGATGGAGTCTCTGGGGCGTCTATAAATAGAGCTCTATGACTCACAGGTCTGCCTGTGTAATGTGCAAGCGCTGGAGCCAGCCATCTGACTCCGTGGGCCGCTTTGTACGTTTTGTTTTCATAAATCTGTATAGATTGGCTTTGTTAGAATTTGTGCTTCCTGTTGAAACTCACACACTCCTGAACGAATTTCTCATGCCGATCCCTTTTTGTGTCACTTTGTAGATCTGTTCAGGTTCACAGTCACTGTGCAAGTTTCAGAAGTGTTTGCACATTGATCTCGGACTTGGTGAGGAGTATATTTAGCTGGACTGTGTCCTGGGCGGCAGCTGCTGGAAGGACAACATTGTGTAACCATTGGGCACAAGTATGTCCTCTCTGGAAGCCTTGCTGGATATTGTACACCCACCATGTCCGTCGCTCGGTTCATTTCATGACGCACAGCTTCGTTTTACTCTGGAACTGGCCATATCAGATCTCGGCTTACATTCTGCCATTTTACTGCGCTTGATTGAATTTGTTTTGCAGTCAGGGAATATAGGCCGGGCTTATGTAAGATACTATGATAAGTGAGATCTACATTTAATGTTTCCTGTGCAGGCCAAATGATGAGCATAGAAGCTGACCTATATGAAATCTTTATTTACCTTACTGTTACCAGTGAATCTTGGCTTATACCATGCTGGTTTTCAAGCAGGTTCTAGAGTCCCAGAAGTCCAATTTGTAATGTTTACGATCACTTCAAGTGTATGTCAGGAAAAACAATATAGTAAAAAGAGATAGTTAGGGATCAGCACTAAATTGGAGACAAAGGAAAAACAATAGTGGATCTCTGCATTACATGCAAATTGCACCATGTTTTGTCCTTTTCAAGACCCTGCAAATATAGAAAGATACCTGTTTATCTGCCGGGAATGTACTCCACTAGCAAGTCTGACAACACAAGCATATGTGAACTGGGTGGTGTCAGCCTTGCCCAGTTGTCTTTTGCTAAAGTGCTCAAACCCTCCCACTTGTCGTGTGCCCACAAGTGCCATTTTTTTTTTGTGTTCACTCTTCCGATTTATAGGGGGAGCAACTAACGTAAAAAGTGGACCTAGCGTTTTACTGCAAGGTCCACTTTGCAGTGTTTGTAAAGTAAACCCCAACAATGAACTTCTGTTATGTGCTCCCTTTTGGTCATCAGAAAAAGGGAAATAAGATTTGAGGCAAGTTGACCTTAAACCTGAAGTCCAGGCTAAACACAGTCGCAATGTGTATTCCTACTGGAATCTGTGTCTGTGTCCTTTGTGTATTACTTCCAGATCTGTGCAATAATAATTCAGCATAGAATAATTTCTGCACTTTCCTCTGTACAGGAGCTTCCTGTAATAAAGACCAGCCACTTCTGCTCTCTCTCTCTCTCTCTCCATGTGCAGGGTGACTGGTCTTGTATCCGCCCCTTCCTGTAATAAAGACCAGCCATTTCTGCTCTCTCTCTCTCTCCATGTGCAGGGTGACTGGTCTTGTATCCACCCCTTCCTGTAATAAAGACCAGCCACTTCTGCTCTCTCTCTCCATGTGCAAGGTGACTGTTCTGGTCTCACCCTCTCCTGTACTTTTCTGCAGGCAGCCTGTAGTGGGTGGAGCCTGCTGGGATCCTCCCACAGTTCTACTCTCTTCACAAGGTATGTACAGCATAGTGATGATGTCGCAGCTACCTTTTTTATGAAGAAATAGCTTCCTTTGCAAAGGCATTCAGTACACGCAAAATTGATCTGTATTCTTTGTGGCTATTGAAGAATATATTAGGTTTTTTTTGGCCGCAGTTCAGCTTTAAGGGCATGCAGCCATGAGACTAAAAGATCTGCTCCTGAGGACTAGAATTTCTTATAGCAACAACTATCATTGATGCTTAAATTCTACCCCCTCAGTCACGTACAAGCCTCCATATTGTGAAATGTGTAATATTGGGCCTCGTGTTACGGCTGGTACTGGAGGCTGATTGATACTGGCCTGTTCTAGAACAACAAGAGGTGACATATCATCCATACTCCTTCCAGTCACCATGTTACTGGGTCCAGCCCCCCCCACCACCACACCCCCAACTTGGCCAGTGTTCAGATTTGGTGCACCGTATGAAAGGGAACCATTGATGGATGACTACAGGGATTTTCCAAGCTTGCTGGAAAACTGTTGAATGCTATAATCACTTCTGAAACTCACACGCTCTCATTATTATGTGGAAGTCAACCCTTCCATTGCCTGATTATTGCAATCCATGTGAGTCGGTGATCAGACGGTGGGATGTTGCCGTGTGTATGAGGTTTGGCTCACGTATCTGTGTTCTTTGGCAGGTGTGGTGGAAGGTGATCTGTCGGCGGTGGAAGCGTACAAGAACTCGGGTGGAGACATCGCTCGGCAACTGTCAGCCGATGAAGTTCGTCTTTTGAACCGTCCATCGGCCTTTGATGTGGGTTATACTCTGGTGCACCTCTCTATCCGCTTCCAGAGGCAGGACATGCTGGCCATACTTCTGACAGAGGTGAGCGGCTTTTACCAATCCACTGCAACGCTAGTCTTTATTTCTTTCTCATCACTCTGCATAACCAAGCCAATGACCACCATCTTCTCTAATGCACTTACAAAAGACATTAAAAACACAAGTTCAGTTGCCCCAACAGGGATTCCTTAGCACAGCTCAATATGGTGAAGCGATCCGTTAAACACATGTACGCTTTAGAATAGAATTCCCCATTGAAATCAGCAGATGACTTCCTGACGTGACATTACCTGAGCACCGTTCTAACCTCAGAGAAGCTGATTTGGACTTTATCACTGTAGTGCTATCCTGCCTGGTCTACTTCACATTAAACTGATGGTGTCATTAGGGGACGGGGGAGATTTTTTTATATCTTACCTCAGAGACTCCACAAGAATTGAGAGGAAATTTCTCCTAAAATGAGAGAATGGTCACCAAGAGTGGGTGAAATGTTACAATGTAGCATCTGAAAGCTCTCGCTCTGCACCTGACTGAACTAAACTGCACATCCTACCCCTCATACCCAACACCAATAGAGGCCACATATGAACAATGTGTACAGAAGGTATTATGGCCTGGGAAGCCAACCGGGGGGATTTCTAACACTACACCTGACTCTTTACCACAGGGGTGCGGAACCTCCAGCTGTTGGGAAACAACAAATCCCATGAGGTATTGAAAGATTTTCGCAGCCATAGGCATGACTTCCAGAGAGCTGCATCATGGGATTTGTGGCTTCACCACATCTGGAAGGCCGGAGGTTCCCACCTCTGCTTTACCACATAGACCAGAGGTGAGCAATCTCTGGCCCTCCAGCTGTGGTGAAACTACAAATCGCATTATGCATCTGTCTCTGGGAGTCATGCTTATGGCTGTGAGGATTTTTCAATGCTTCTTGGGCTTTGTAGTTCCACAACAGCTGGAGGGCCGGAGTTTGCCCACCCCTGACATAGACTGTTTAATCGCCATACACTGATCAGTATGATTGCTATTCATATTACTGCTGAATGATGCTGAAAAAAAATAAAGAATGGTTAAACAGAGATGGTGAAAGCCCCACACTGGCTGATGGAGGGTCTAACCCTTCCCCATGCTTTCAAAACGTGAATAAAAAATGTTTTTAGATGCACTTTAATGTGTGAGTCCAAACCCATGTAATATTTAGCAGCTTACCAGTCCTTAGATGTGCTGGCTGCATTGGTTTTCATATTTTAGGCTTTGTTTTTTTTCTCGGTGATCCTCTCACTAACACACTTTCTGCACTATGGAGGAGCAGTGCTGTCACGCTAGGACATACGTGGGGGGGCCGGTATAATGTACAGTATAGTCTGCTCATGAAAATGGTTTGTGATAAGACTGCAGAGTACACATAAGTGCTGGATTTTTGGCAAGGTCAGCAAAAGGGAGCCAATGGGTTCGTTGTTGGGGTGTACCCTGTAAGCACTGTAGCCCCAGTCAGGAAAATGTGCAAAGCAATAGAACTCGGACTGGCTCTCGGTACCGACCTTTCCACCTACATTCAGAGTGTTGCTGTGTTGGCAGTTTAATGGACGCAAATGTAAAGACATTAGGGTACCCGTCCTAGTATTTACATAGAAGTACTTGTTTAATATATATATTTAATACAAAACAATACTGCATGATGATTAGGCCTGCCTGGTAAAGAGTAGCAACCATGATTTTAAAGTTGGCTTATATGTTAACTTATTATTTCCAGCAAAGTTGTTAAATGTCTTTAGGAATAATAAAACCGCAGAAATGTCTTTTCCCTTAGAGAATTCTGCTCCATGTTCTTGGTGCTGGTCATGTGACCACAAAGCCGAAGCGTTTGATCAGATATGATCGTAATCCTCCCCTGTGGTAGGTCTCAAATAACCAGATGCCTAGGTAGGATTTTGGTCACCTGACCAGACTGCAGAAAACCTCAGCAGAGACAAGCATTTCAGGCTTTTTTCTTTTCATTTTTTTTAAAATCCACAATGCTGTTAACATCTGAGAAGAAGCCTCTGTACGTATATATGTGTCCTTGTCCTGAAGTATAAGATCTTGGTACTGTTTTTTTCAGCAGGTGATTTCTTTTTGTGATCTGGCCGGCTGTCCCTCTCTCCATCCTGACACTAATTTTATGGTCCCAGGTCCCCAAGAGGTTTTAAAGTCATTTTCAATACAGATTGTAGTGTGTGCAAAAATTGCTGCGGTACCAAGACGGTTGTGCTGACATGTTGTGTGAGGAGATTTAGAGGTTTATTTTGTTATCTGGCGGGATACTCTAGTCCAGTGGTTCTCAACCTGTGTAACCTCGGGACCCACATGTTTCCTTGGTCATTAAGGAACAGATGGGCCGGTCTATGCAGACATGACGCCGCGACACACTGCAGAGGGTGTCGCGACCCACGAGTTGAGAACCACTGCTCTAGTCAATCTTTGGGGGAAAGTTTTCATTAGTAACTGATTTCCATCCAGTTTCTCTGGTCAGCTGATCGGTTTGTATTGTTGTATTTGTAGGTGTCTCAGCATGCAGTGAAATGTATCCCAGCCATGGTGTGTCCTGAGCTTACCGAGCAGATTCGGAGGGAGATTGCAGCTTCCATGCACCAGAGGAAAGGGGACTTTGCTTGTTACTTCCTCTCAGATCTGGTGACCTTCACATTACCTGCCGGTGAGTACCCGGCGCTGCCCATCGACACTGCATTTTAGGGGCAGTCTCATTGTGAATCAAAGTAGAGGAAATAATGCTGCAGTACACCGAAGAAAAGATACAAGTCTATCAGAAACATGGAGGCAATTTTACATTTAAAGATGGCTATGCTTTCGTATGACGGTCCTTCATGGATGCTCCAGGCTGTCCCCTTTTCATTCCTATTGGGAACAAAGTATTTTAATTAATTGGATATGCTCTGTGCATGTGCAAAAAAAATTAGTTGTAGGCCCCATGGTCCCCAAGGTGTGGTTCTTGCCAGAATGTGGACATGTGGCATTAGTGGGAAGTGATGAAATATATCTGAAGCCAAAAGTTTTGTATTTTAAATGGCATGGATAAAGGTTAAACTCCTGTCAGGTTTTCACTTGTCCTGCGGACCCAACAGGTAATAAAAGGACAACTCTCCAGAGATGACATCAGTCACCTGAACAAGTGTCCCTTGGAAGATATCACTTCTGTTCCCATTCAGTTTAGATTTTACCTACTTTTCAGTCCCAGTGGTAATGGTCACCCGGACAAAGGGAGAGAGAATGAATTCCCACAAACTTGGCAGGGGTAAAAAAAATATATCTATCTATCTATCTATCTATCTATCTATCTATCTATCTATCTATCTATCTATCTATCTATCTATCTATCTCAATCCCTCACTTTCTGAAGACGTGGGTGATGTCTTCTTGCCTCACCGCTGCCTCCTGTGATACCTGCTACAATGTGCTTTTGTATTATGCAGGAGCACATCTTTGTAAAGGGTAAGGGGCTCTTCTCTGGGCCCACCATTGTTGGAGTTTGGGATCTCCCTAAATGACTAGTGCTGCACCATTAAATAATAGACAGATTAAAGACGGTCTTTCCTGGTCATGTGACAGTGCCTGGGCATAGGGATATCTGCTAGGCCTGGGCACCGTCTCACACTCTTCCCGCCCCCTCACAGCTTAAGCAAGGTGATGTTGTCTATGACATTGGCATGGTCAGTCTTAGAATTTAATCTTGCAGTTTAGTGTCATAATGTGCTGGGCTTAGGGCTTGGTGACTCAAATACAATCGACTCTGTTCCCTTTAACGGACAAATCTTCTCTCTGCAGACATCGAAGATCTGCCACCCCCAGTCCAGGAGAAACTGTTTGATGAAGTATTGGATCGGGATGTGCAGAAAGGTGATTCATGTTTACTCCATTACCCTCCACTTCCAGCGAATGTGTCCTTTTGTGTTGCGATGTTAACATTTCTGTTTGTCTTTGGTTTCAGAGTTAGAGGAAGAATCTCCAATCATTAATTGGTCACTGGAGCTGGGGACCCGTCTGGATAGCAGACTTTATGCACTTTGGAATCGCACTGCAGGCGACTGCCTGTTGGACTCTGTACTACAAGCTACATGGGGCATCTATGACAAAGACTCGGTGCTAAGAAAGGCTCTACATGACAGCCTCCACGACTGCTCCCACTGGTAACCACAACCCCTCCACTAACATGGGGCTTATCATGGAAACTTTTTGTTTGATATGAGTTTGGCTGAACCATACAGGTTTGGGAAAACACTAAAACAAGGTAGCCCAGTGCTCCCAAACTGGTGGCATTTGTTTGTCCAGCCTTTTGTATTTTTGTCAAATAAATCTCATGGGTCTGGCTTATTAAAATAAAAAAGTGGCCATGGTCTTAGAATATATAGAATTAGATTAGAATACATATCTCCTGAATCTGTAACTTGATTACCCAGGTTTATTGCTCTCATGTAGCTTAATCCTTTGCTGCCGATAGGAATTCATCTACATGTGCGCACTATTAATGCCGTATATGCTGCTGGCAGCCATCGCCTTGTTTTACAGAATTGGGCATCGTACAGCTTTCAGGATCACAGTACAGTTTTATCCTACATATATTCTAGTGTGGATGAGCCCTAGCTGACATTTGGCTCGGCGTTCTGATTTTGAGATTTGTTGTTGTTTTTTTTCCAGGTTTTACAGCCGTTGGAAGGAGTGGGAGTCCTGGTACTCGCAGAGTTTTGGGTTGCATTTCTCTCTAAGAGAGGAACAGTGGCAGGAGGACTGGGCTTTTATTCTGTCACTCGCAAGCCAGGTAAAAGCAGGAAACACTGGGATTGTCTGCAGTGGGGCAGTGAGATACCTCCAGATACAGTTTATCTTGTGTGTTGGTATCATCATTGTGCCTGTGATTGAGCAACCAATAATCCGAACTATTAATATCCCCATTTACTAGGGATCCACCGATACTAATGCTCAGATGCTTGCCTCCGATACTGGAATGTTTTGTCAGAGGGTGGTCTCCCTCTGACCGGTAGTGCCGAGGGAGCACGGAGCTAGCTTCCTTTCCAATCGGGAGGCGGATCATGACGTGCCGGCCAGCTTCCTAATTGGTCAGGAAGGCACCCTGGCTAGGAAGCTGGCTTCACTTTTTGCTAGGCAATCGGGAAGCTGGGAGGCGGGTCATGATCGCGGGCACACGGCACTGGTACTCTGTATCGGCGAGTACGGAAAAAAATATATATTGGTACTCTATACCGAAAAAACTGTATCGGTGCATCCCTACCATTTACTATTTCAGTCCTCTCCTAAATATTGCTTTAACTTCCAGACATGTTGGGTAATTGTGTACAAGCTGGTTATCTACCTGAGTTTGGCCTGGTATCTGCCTCCTGTAATCCCATGTGCAATGGAATCTGAGAACGGAGGGACAGCACTGAGAGCCCATTGGGTGTCCTGCATACAGTTGTGCTTAGAAGGCTCATTCTCATATGTAGTAATGGTATAAAAGAATGAGAGACGCCGAGATCTTTTATTATAAGTGTCCAAGAGTTTTCTGAAGAGGTTCTTTTGTGGAGCTCAAATCACCTGGTTCTGGCTGCACTTCCACCACCAAAAGGAACCTCAAACTGGAAGAAGGGACCTTGGAGAAGTCTATTGCGGGGCACCGCAAGACATATAGAAGTCCAAAGTATCTTTTATCGGTAGAAATAAAACGGCATCAAAAAGCCACAATGCTGTTTTTTCTTTCTCCCAACAAAAGATGCTTTGCACTCTGTGTGGCGATGCCCCCGATCTCTCTGAAATAGAGAGCAGAGCATTGAACTCATCAAATTGCACCTTCACTTTCCAGGCACTGTTTGGGGTGGTGACCAGGCTGTATTGCATGCCAACCTGGCTCTGTTTCTGTCTCAGTGCTGTGTAAATCCCTGGACTGGATGGACATAAAATCATTTGGCAAGTAAAGCAGCTCATATATGCATTTTATTGGTGTATTAAGCCGTTGGAATGCAGCTTAAATTGGGCCCATATAGCAGTTTGGTGCCAACAGAAAAAGGTGTGGTGGCCATGACGAGGAGAAGTCTCAAAATTTACTTTTAGTTTCTAATGCTTTTGTATTAAATGTTGTTTTTCTATCCTCCTCGCATCTTGAGAAAATTCCACTATCTGCATCCTTCAGCCAGCTTTAAAGGAAGACTCCTGCTGTTCATACCAATACTTCACTGTGTTCTCGGATACTTTGGTGTTCATATGTAGCTGAAAAGAAAATGACACTTTACAATAGAAAACCTGCTCAGTGCTGAAGACTGTCCCAAAGCGCTGCTGGGACCTGTCTGGTCCATTCAATTCTTGCAGAGTCCCACCAAAGCCATTTCCAGATGACTGGCTGTAGACCAGATAAGGCATTCCTCCCGGAGTCCTACACTTCTCCGGTCACAGATGGGAAAACTTGGTGGGGTGTTTTGAGTGTGGTTTTCTGCTACAGACCGGGAAGAGGTAGTCATGGGCAGTGGATGTGGACTCCCAAAAAGTCTCTGCCCAAAAAAACCCACAGATGACCCAGTATTTGTTTTAACTATGAAAGCATCTAAAACACACCTGTCACACTTACCTGTATGATCTAACCTGGAGTGTTTCATTTTTTTTTACAGCCAGGGGCCAGCCTGGAACAGACGCACATCTTCGTTCTTGCGCATATTCTTAGGAGACCAATTATAGTGTATGGAGTGAAATATTATAAGAGCTTTCGTGGGGAGACCCTGGGATACACTCGTTTTCAAGGTAACGCCCGAGCCTGTCGCCCTATGCTGGTGCAGAAAAGCTACAATAAGGAGAGGGGTTCACTGATGGGGAAGGTTTCATGTGTGAGAATAGGACACGGGTGTTAGAAGCAGCCAGGTAACAGTGTCGTCTATGGTATTACCAGATACTAAACATCTGCCAGATGACACCAGCATATGAAATTGAGTGGGTGGTGTTTGCCATTAAATGCAGAGGAGATGTTCCTAAAACTGGAGCAGACAGAATCTGGAGCAGATGTGCACGGCAGCCAATCGGCTTCTAACTTTCATTTTCAAATCTCAACTGAGCAAACTAAAGAGAGAAGCTGATTTTGCTCTTTGCATTTTAAGGATTGGGCTTCTTCCCCTGGCCCGTGCAGTGCTATATGGCTGCTTAGATAATGACATGCAGAGGGAGTTTTCAAGATTGATGTGACACCTCAAGATATTAAGAAACATTTTATATAAAGAAGCTACCGTACTATATGATTTTTGTGGCCATTTTAAGGTATAAAGGGTCCCATCCAGTCATACCAGACCCTACCAACATATGGGGCCTATTTATAGTCTATATTGCTACTGACACTTCTTTATAACCTGCAGGATACATTATAGAGCCTGTGACTTCCCACAGAGTTCTCTCTGCTTAGAACTGCAGAAGGTGATTGGTGGAGAGACCTTGCTTCAGAGTCCCCTGAAAAGGGTGGGGGAGACAACTAAGATAATGGAGTGTCGTGCATCTTTGGGAACCTTGGACAGTGGATATGTTCACACTTTAGTTGGTTTACATACATACAGTGTTTAGTAATCGAGGTGCGTCATACATTTCACTGCAGAACTGAATTTCTAGACATTTGCACATTTGAGGAACTATTACCGTATTTTTCGCTCCATAAGACGCACTTTTTCCCCCCCAAAAGGAGGGGCGAAATGTGCCTGCGTCTTATGGAGCGAATCCCGACGCCCGAGACATGCAGTTTCGGGCGCCGGGCGAGTAGCAGGAGCCACTGCTCGTTTAATACGAGTGATCTAATGAGATCACTCGTATTAAAACCGAGCAGCGGCGACGATCGAGATAACCATAGAGCAGACGAAGAATAGACGTTCTTCGCCTGCTCTGTGTCATCACTGAGACCGTGGCGCTGTAATCACAGCGCCACCTGTCTCAGCGGTCACTAACTGCAGCTTCTGTGACTGCTTCTGTCATAGAAGCTGTCACAGAAGCTACAGTCTCGAGTGCTCCATAAGGCGCGCCGGACCTCCCTGCGTCCTATGGTCCGGTGCGTCTTATGGACCGCAAAATAAGGTAGGTCAGCAGTGATCTGTGGAAGTCTGATCACAGGGAGGTCTGTCAAGTCCTGAGATGCTCTACCATGGTCCAGAACAGCCCGGCATGTAAACAATAAATCATTGAACTGCTAGGAAGAGGTTGAGCTTTCTGAATGATTGTCTGGGAGATGAGGGAATGTGTCTGTCAGTGAAAATAATCTGTGTCGCAGGCTCCTGGATTGGACTATATATGTTCAAAATCAAACCACTGAATGATTGCCGATATGAGTAAACGGCCCTGACGGCTTATTCTTCGCTCAATGATGATAAAAAATAATAGAGGATTTAGGACACTTAAAACAGACAAATGGAGTGTTCAAATTTTATTGTAAGCGCTTAACATAAATGAAATGTCATAAAACATTTATAGCTGAGAAACCTGCATCATGAAAGTATCATTTTAGGCGTATGGGGACCTGTGGTTTTGGGGTTGCACCAATGGCATCAGGTCGTCATCAGTTTCTGATACTTCTGAGATCAATAAATTGAAAGGTGTATTTTCCCTGCAGTTGTTGTCCTTGTGATCGGCTTCAAGAGGGTTTTGCTTTCTCATAAATTAATGAAAAAATAGATCCGCTCTATGGAATACCAATAAAATCTAAACAGCTGCTGTGCTGAGTGTAGTCACTGAGCCGTATATAATCCAATGCTGAGATTTGCTTTCTCATAGACTTGTATAGAAATGCAAAACCTATTTGATGTGTACAAACGCCCATCTTCACTGGTCCTAAATCGCACACTGAACATTCATTCACCAGATGTTGGGGGTCACTTGGGCTGTCTAATTGAATGCGATAACACAATATAATGTATACGGCTTCTTCTAGGCCCATGTCGGTGAAGTATTGTCTGTGGTGAAATAAGTGGTCATTTCACAGTTGTACATTTGTGAGCTACCACACGGCCATGTCCAGGGATGTTGTTACCAAATCTTCAGAAGATCCCTTCCCTTTGTCACACACCTTCAGGTGTTGAGTCATGTGAGATTTGGCTCCAGCGTTAGCATAGCAGTAGTACTCTATCTTTGTAGTACTTATAAGTAGTACTTATCTTTGGATGGAAGTGAAAATTGTGCTGCCTAGTAATTGGGTAGATGGCACCCTTGTCTGGGGGTCACTGGCAGACAAAATTAGTTGCTGATGAGCTCTACGCATGCTCACACACACTGGACAAGACGGTATCCAACTGCGAGCCATTACAGTTCTGATACATGTTCTCCCTTAGTAAGCCCCAATAAAAGGGCTACTTGTATGAACCCCCAAAGTGCACTGGCTATATCTACCATATAGTGTCCCCTCAACCCTATATTAAAGATGCATCTGGACTATTGATGTGTGGTACTTCAAGTCACAATACAAACCATGGAGACAGAGGAGATCCTCGAATGTAGAAGCTGCCTGCCTGGTAGTCAGGTCACCTATACCGACTGTCACATCCAAGATGGTGAGCCACAACGATAGGACAAACGTTACAGGTCCGGCGTTTTGATTGCACTTCTTTCTGGTAACATATGTTGGCAATATATAATAGAATGAGACCTAAATCTGCTGCCCTGGAGGTCTTTTACTGGTCCGCCTAGAGGCTCCTTCCCCGGTACAGAGGGGTTATTACAGGAAGTGATCAGCAGCAGGTGTGCTCGATCTTCAGTCTGGTAGCATTCTTTCAAATTTTTGAATGTAAATTTTGTTTCCTGATATTTATAAGTTTAATTTTTTTGTCCAACCAAATCTCTATATGAAGTGAAGTTGTATTCTTCTGATGTGTATGCGCTGTACTGACCTGTATGACTTTCCTTCCCCAGGAGTGTACCTGCCGCTTCTTTGGGAGCAAAGCTTCTGCTGGAAAAGTCCAATTGCCTTGGGCTACACGCGGGGCCATTTTTCCGCCCTGGTAGCCATGGAGAATGATGGCTATGACAATCGTGGGGCTGGTGCAAATCTAAACACAGATGATGATGTAACCGTTACGTTTCTCCCTCTGGTGGACAGCGAAAGGAAGCTCCTGCACATTCACTTCCTGTCTGCGCAAGAGGTGAGCGTGTGGCTCTTATTGTACAGAATGCCATGTAGCCTGCTATTGCAGAGATCCGGAGTTCTGCCTTCACCTGCTGTATGCTAGTTCTGGGCCAGAGACATCTAGGGAACTGGTATATGTTGGATGGAGGTCACATTTCATTATGAGCTTCTGCACTAATCCCGATAAAGCTACATATGAATGTAAAAGAGGCGACTACCCTGAAACCCGCTCATGTAGTTGAGGAAGATTTGCTGCAGCCTAGATAGAGCCACTGGACAGAAGAGTCTCATCGTGCTTCCCACCAAATCTTTCATTTGAAGACTGGGCAGTTCTGCACTCGGTGTCTTTGACTTTTTACAGGGTTATTCACAAAAGGGAGAAGAGTTTGGAGAAGTGAACAATCTAGGACAATGTGGCTGATCTGGAAAAATTCAGCTCACTTTCCGGTTCAGCTGTGTTGTCCTAGATTGTTCACTTCTCCTGTCCTCTCCAAACTCTTCTCCCTTTTGTGAATACCCCTGTAAGTGTTTTTAGTTTCAGTCAAATATACAGAGAAAGATTCATTCTGTTTATCCTCTAAAGTGGTCATGTTGTTGACTTTCATCAGATTTTTTTAAATGACTAGATATTAAAAAATGTGCCGTAATGGCCGTAATGTGTAAGCGATCGTCTAGCCAAAACGTTAGAAAGAATATAGTAGAGCAGGAACCCCTGTCAGACCTTTTAGTGTTTCCCTTATTTCCTGCCTGGTGTTAATGTATCCTGTGGCTGTAAATAAGGAGAAATCTCTCTAGCAGAGCCCCCGATAGCAGTAAAAACCAGACTGGTTCTAATCCTCCCCCCACTAAATCCAAAATGGGGAGAAGTTTTGACTGGACTTACACTTGAAGTAGTGAAGAGATGTCATGGAGCGAGAAAGAATGGACGCATGTACTTAATTCTTCCAGTGATGGAGGTTTTGGTATAATAAAATGATGCTTCTGTTGTATGTCAGGGCAAAAAACCAAACAACTATGGAGTAAATCTCTCCAATAACGGCACATTACCCTTTTTTTTTTTAAATCAATTTAAAGACGAGGTACAGAAAATACAATTGTGGACAGACTGGTATCAGCCCTGCTTATTGTTCTCATTTGTTAAACTACTGAATCGTGTCCCTTCTTTTGTCCACCACAATATCACTAGTTGTTCTGTAGCCCAAGAGGAGGGCTAACCAGACTCCTGAGATAAGTGTGTACAGGATGGCTGGGATTTTCTGACCAGATCTTCTTTTTTCTTCTCATATTGCACAGATGTAGTGACATTCTTTCAGGCGTATATTTAAAGGACCAAAAGGAAGCCACTGAGAGAAGTTCACTGTTTAGGGTTTGCATGCTTTAATCAGCCTTGTGCAGGGTTGTGGCGAAGCCAATAGCAATTGTTGATCGGCTGTAAGTGGTCTGCAGAATGAAAAGTCCTTTTTCTTAAGGAAGAACTCTGGGCAGAAAAAGACTTAACCCTTGCAGAGGTGCTACCCCCGCAATGGAAAGGTTAGGTTCTCGTCTAGTGTCTAAAATAACAAGATATACTCATCAGATTGTAGGATCTGCCTAGCTGCTAGATCGGTCCCTGTAGCGTCTCTCCACCTTTGCTCCAGCGGTTGAAGAGCCTGTAAGTCATCTCTGTATTGGACATGTGGATGGAGAGGGGGGGTCTAGCAGCCAGGCAGGACTGAGATTTGGGTAAGTATATCTTAGTTTGTTTGAACTCTAGATGAAAACGAGCACTTAACCCTTGCAGTGGGTTAAGATTTTTCTTCCTGGAGTTGTTCTCTAAAGGTATAGGACAGCGGTGGCGAACCTTGGCACGCCAGCTGTTTTGGAACTACAAGTCCCATGAGGCATTGCAAGGCTCTGACAGCCATAGGCATGACTCCCGGAGGCAGGTGCATGTTGGGATTTGTAGTTTTGGCACAGCTGGAGTGCCAAGGTTCGCCACCACTGGTATAGGATATGGGTCAGGGGAAACCATTGCTATTGGTACCGTGTTTAGAATAAATAGATCCTAATAATTTGCATGTGAGAGACACTAGGATTGCTTGCTTGCTGTTGTCTTCAATCATAAGATTAGAAGTTAATGGGCTCCTGTGGCCCCAAGGAGAAGGAAAGGCAAAAAAGGTAGACATCCTCCCCTTCCCGGAGCCACGATGGTGCCATGCCGTTGGCTCAGCAGAGAGTTCCGGGTTCTGGCCTACTCAAATTGGTGAGCAGTGCTGGGAGTCTCCCTCCCCTGGATGAGTCATGTAGATGAGGATGTCTTTATGAAGTGACATTTCTCCTCGGAGAAGTCTGTACACCATGTTATTAATTGCTATAGGTGAATAGGGGCATTGATTCATTAATGGCTTCACAATGTCATGTATTGATATCTTTCTGTAGGAGGAGGATCATTACTCCTGGGCACATTCTCATTAGACACGTCCATGTTCTCGCTACAATACTAAAATGGCAGCAAATCCATCGACTACACTGGACTGTTCATTAGATGCAGATAATGAAACGCTTTGCTGAGTGCCTGAGAAGGATTCGAGGAGCCGAGTGACATGAGACCGTGTGCTCGGTGTGATGTCGTACAGCAAAGTTTGGGCTCCGGTTTCAGCTGTGTGATCAGAACACTTGGGGAATAGAGGACATTCTACATCATTGAAATCCTCCTCCACCCCAGATACTTGTCCGTGGGATGGATCACCCACCAGCATCTTTGGGGGGGGATTATAAGGGTCATGTGTCGCTGTGGGTCTGACAGATGCGATACAAGCATGTAAAATGTGGGATCTGGTTTGGGTGGAATTGGCATTGAATTCAGGAAGTGTCGGGTGATCTATTGAGGAATTCCAAACCGTAGTCATTTTAGCACTCTAGAAGCTTTCCTGTGGGCAGCTATACACCACCAATGCTGTACTCCTATGGGGTGGAAGCTTTACATTTGCAGGCCAAAATGGAGGAAGGGGGGAACATTTTGAAGTTGTCCAATTATCTTTAAGGGATCATGTTGGTTAACTTAATGTTTCCATGTCGGCCTTCTCTCCTGAGGTTTCTCCAGCCTGCACGTTGCATTATTTGTAATTACCGTTGTTTATTTCAGAATGTTTCCCCATGTTATTGTGCTTCTTTGTCAGATTTGGGTTTTAGTGGGGAGTGTCCACATTGGAGAGCTTCCCCTTGTACGAGCAGAGCTCTTCTAAAGCTCCTCCTGTATTGTAGCTGTACTGTCTCCCTCCATTTTGTGAAGCGCTGAGCAAACTATCATAAATATCTCTAAATCCTGTATAATAAGAATGTCCTGACCCGGTAATGCTCCGTCAGGTCACAGACGGCAGTAAAAATCTGACGGGAGGTTCTAACCTTTCCCTCTGCCCGTAATAAAACAAGTTTTACGCTGTAGGTCCGTCGGTTGTGTTTTCTGGCCGGGCTCTCTAATGGCGGGAATAGATTTGGCGGAGAGTGAGCGTTGATGAAAAGCAGACGACTGAAACGCAGCCAACAAGTCTTTGGGGACTGTTTACATTTCCCAAAAAGGGATGACCTGAATTGTACGGTGACCAGAGTGCTTAATCCTGAAAACCGGTTCGTCTGCTTTCCATCCTTTGTTGGGTTTTATGTCATTTTGTCAGATGTTTGGCTGAGCTGCAGAGCTTTCTTCAAGGGTCAGTCCATTCAGACCAGTGTTTCCGGATTTGGTGACTGCCAAGGTGAATCAGCCACTGGATTCAGAGATTCTGTTGTCCACTGCAATCTTCCATCTCCTGCTATGTTCTGGGGGCTACACTCACCCCAATGTATCACTGGAGGAGCAGCATGGTCGCTATAGGATGCTCTCCTTTTTTGGACTACAAAACTCCTCAGTCTCAAATAATTTTGTAGGTTACAGAAGATTGTTTGAAATGCAGCCACCCCACCTAAGGCTTAGTAAGGTGCAGTATGTTACATTTTTGTTCTCGGGTTTCGATGTACGTCAGCGTGCGACACCATCAACTTTTCTACGTCCATCGAAATCTCTGTTTTCAGTGTTATGGACGTCTGGGGTCTTGTCCAGCACCATTGGGAGTACTGAGACTAGTAGACCTTCATTTCTCTGCACGGTGACCAGACATGGGTCTCTATGGTGACTGCAGGTGACCAAGCTCATTATCTATGCGCAGACACTGTGCATATGTCATCCTTTGCTATGTTCTATTTATAAATCAATGCATCGGGGTGTATTTGCTTTCAGACTGCACTCATTATACTAACATTTTTGTGTCTCCTTTTTATTTTCATCTGTTGAAGCTTGGAAACGAGGACCAGCAGGAGAAGCTCCTGCGCGAATGGTTGGACTGTTGTGTGACGGAAGGCGGGGTCTTGGTAGCCATGCAAAAAAGCTCCCGCCGTCGTAACCACCCGCTAGTGACGCAAATGATGGAAAAATGGTTGGATGGTTATCGTCAGATCCGCCCTTGTACAGCGCTGTCTGATGGCGAGGAGGATGAAGAAGATGAGGATGAGTGAGAAGACCCTGGGGCTTCATGCGTAAACAGCACACGCTGTGAGGTCATGACTGGGACCTGCGATAACGGGACCCTGCGTTATGTGCTTGGGGTCGGATGCAGGGAGGAATGCTCCAGGCCACCCGATCCTGGGGAAGCCGCACCTTTTGGCTCCGACGACATCTTTTTGTTATTGAGACGGGACACTATTTTATTTGTTGTCTCTTCCTCCTCATCTGGGTTGTAAATCTTGGCGTATAATGCATGTGTCGTGCAACAGGGGAGAGAGAACTTTGAAGGTAAAAAATAGAAAAAAAAAAACCCCACCCAAAAATTCCCACGGTCAACCTATCGGAGCAGTGGGCTGTCCATTATTTGCTTTGTTCCTAGTTCCTGACCTTTTTTGTTTCTTGCAAGGCTTACGTTTCATTTCAGTTATTGTTTTAAACTGCCCCGCACTTGATTTATAACCCCGGCATTACTAGACCGGCCAAGAGTTGTATATTGCACAGTTACACATGGATAGCTTCTGGCTGTCTCGAGCAATAAAGGGGTTAAATATACTTTCATTTTAGGATCGTGTGCACAATTGGTAACACATATATTTCAGGCCCTTCCCGCACATGCCATTGATGGTCTCGGAGGTCAGACCAAAAGCATTTTTATTTTAGGTTTATTTTTAATATGTGGTAATGAATTAGTTGAGGGGTAAGTGAAGAAAAGCTGAGGATGATTTGTCCTCTTATCGTTATGGCTTCCCATTCTCCCGTGTCGCCCAAGTATTTTTGTTTTTCATTTTCTGAAAACTTTAT
>NW_017306395.1:992537-998017 GCF_000935625.1 Nanorana parkeri
GTTTTAAATCTATTTGTGTGCAGTTTGCCAGCTTGGACTTGATTGCGAATGTGACACAAATACATCGTCTTGCTGTGAATCCATCTCTGGACTGCTCATTTCTGTCTGTGTTTAGTCCGTTACAGGGAACTTATGGTCAGGCCGGAGAGGTAGGCATAGCTGCAGCTTTGTCACCCCCTGCGCTTTGAAAGCTGAACTCCAGCCACGATCATTCCCAAGTTGCTGACATTTATGTTGTAGAAATGTCTGAGAATTCTTCCAATAGTCTGTTTGTTCTTTCCTAGGTATTATCCCTCAGAGCAGCTCTTTCAGATGCCTTCCTGTTGATGGGACCGGGTGTTGTTTTCTCCCTATCGAGAAACTGCTCCTAGTCACACAATCTCCTAATTGTAGTTCTTAGCACCGGAAGGATTGTCTTGTATTGACTGGAAGTGACTACATTACGCATCCTTCTATGGGCAGGTACAATTAACACTGGTCACACGCTGAGCGGCAGGACAGCCCTAAGCCACATCCAGTTTGTCAGATTGCCATATGGGACTCATTGGAAATGTGGTCCATAGTCGTCGTCTGTCCCCTGATCCCACCCCAGTTAAGCATGTCAGATGTGATGTTTTATCCTCTCACCTGCTGAACTGCACTGGATGAAAAATGAGAAGAAGTCTGAAAGTAATAATACCTTTTGTTATAATGAAACCCTAAACCATTTGATTGTGACGAGGGAGCTGTGTGTGGATAAAAAGCGAATGTGATTCTGGAGTTCAGCTTTAAGGGGTTAGTTCACACCATACGCAGTGCGTTCTGGCCAGAATTGGCCTGGAACGCATTGCCTATGGTGTGAACTAACACTAAAGATTGTTTTCCACTTGTCACAGAGCCCCAAACATTGTTCATTCATGATCCCAAGTAGAATTCCTTTTGGCCTGGGATTTGCTATGACTGCACGGTATTGTCTGGGTCTTCCTGATCTGACATTGATGGGTAACTCTGGGTTCTTTACACTCTTCCAGCTCTCTTATATGCTTATATGTTGATGGTGCTAAGAGGTGTTCAGGAAGTGCCAATCCACAACTACACATCTACTGGTCTGGAGTCCTTGGGACTCATTCACAAGGCCCTCTAGACTGCAGCAGTCGGATGCCAACAAGCTCTGTATCTGGACACATCAGCACTTTGCTATGGCCACATCCAGTTTGCCAGAATGACCAACCCTAAGCACAAACTGTCTGTCTGAGTCCAGGGCTATTAGAGTGGTTATGTGTGAAAAGCGGCCGCCCTGGCCGTTGAATTGTACAGGGTAGAAATCTTGCCCTGGCTGTCGGCATACAAGGTGTGAACGGGGGCTATTGTCTCTGCTGCCAAGAATAACGGATTTTTCCCCAGCAGATGTGCAGTCCTAAATAAGCCCTCGGCACTCGGGATGCACCAACATTTCAGCTGAAAATTGTACTTTGGGCTAAATGCAGAAAGTATAATTCTTGTCTTTTTGGCCAGAAATGCAGTGCATCTCTAGTTTCGCTGCTCTGTCTCATCTGGTCCCTATTGTTCTCGCTGTCTGTGTCAGCAGAGGCCACGGGGGATCGGTGGGGGCACAGAGCAGCACTTAACAGGGAGAAGA
Organism: Nanorana parkeri; assembly: GCF_000935625.1. NCBI lineage: Eukaryota > Metazoa > Chordata > Amphibia > Anura > Dicroglossidae > Nanorana > Nanorana parkeri. The sequence continues at coordinate 994,156 of NW_017306395.1, forward strand.
GAAACTTTAAGAGGCCGAATGGAACGGGGAGGAGAGTCGGTTAGCGCTATCACAGGAGGCTTCTGTGACAAGCGGAAGAGTCTGGATGCAGAGTGGTATATAGCTGAACGTTAGTAAGCATACTATGTCCTCAGTTAATGACTATGTCCCCAGTTATAAAGGAACAGGAAGTGCTCTACATCACTTCCTGTTCATGATTGTGGACATAGTAACTGATATAGTCTCCACAGTTTATGGATGAACCAGGAACACTGGGTCTAGAGGCTTCCTATTCAGCCATAATGGGGGGCTGCAGAAGAAGATTTAGCATTCGTGTCCTCAATTTATTTTTATATTTTAAAATATCAGTGCTCTGTTTTTAGACCCCTAATATTTCCCCAGAGTCCCCAACAGGAAAATGGGGTTAGAAGAAAAGATATTAGAAAAAAATATAATAGTTGTCTTTTAACAATTTTATTTTGGTTTCCAAATTCCGGTTCAGTGCACCTCTCCTTGGACCTGTATTTGATTATGCACCCTGTCCTGACACATGCCAGAGTCTCTGCAGGTTTCATAGCAGCCTCCGTAATGCACAGTCTTTACATTTCAATCTACTTCACCGACAATGACAGGAAATGTTGGGGTGTCATTGGCATCTTCAGAAACATTTGAGTTGCCTGTGTGTAGAACGTTGCTTTGGCTTCTCCAACCTGGCAGTGTAAAGAGAAGGAATTTCGGCCTTTCTTAGACTTTGACTCACCGACACAAAACCAGCGGACAGCAAAGTCTAGAACACAGAAGCTGGTAACTAACCTCTGTAGAAGGCCAGCAATGGCGGCCCCCCAATGTCTGTCACGAGAGGTGATGCAGAGAGTAGCCAGTCAGATGACACGATGAATTCTTTACCTGGAGTCTAGCGTCACTCTCTCAGTAAGAGAATAAGAATGGAATGAGAAATGTTTTATCCTTTTTAGTTTATTGTTACTTCAAAGTGTCTGGGACAGTCTTCCCGATGTCTAAATTCATTGTCTGTCTGAAAAATTAAAACCCAGTTCAGAACACACAGAACAAGAAGTGCAATACTTACAGTCACTACATCAATCAATGGAAACAGGTAAATAAAAAACAAAAATCAGTGTTATAAAATACAGTTGATTGATTCGTATGGAGTTTTCCTGAGTCAGTGGAGCAGAAGGACAGACGAGAGACAAAACACACTAATTGGTCTCTTAGGGTTCGGTGTCTTATAAGTAGCTGTCATCTGTCATGTTATATGTTGTTGTGACTCTCACAACGTCATTGATCTTCTGGCACCTCCAGAGGGGCATCGATTCCTTGACATGATTGTGGGAATTGGTGCTCACAGAAAAGACAGACAGTCCTGGATTGCTGTAGTCATGTGCTTGCAGAAGTAGTTCTCATCTGGTGGTCCCCGTGTGATGTAGCGGCACGCTTATCCCTGGCCACTGTGTGTTCTGATGCTCTTTCATTGATTGCTGGCGTCTGTAACCAGCACAGTTGTTCCTATTGCTACATGCAGTACTGCCTGGCAGAATGGAGCGCTGAAGGGTGATTCAGGAGGTGGGGAGATCCCTTGTAATGAATGATTCTTTCTCTGACAGCAGGAGAGCCAAAACCAGGGAGGAATCTACATGGAGATGGAACAGAAAACATGAAGCGACATTGTAATCGCTCAGGTTACACATGGCAAACTGCGGGAGAGATGCCGAGCGACACTTTCCCCAAGCTGCGAGCAGACTTCAGCACCATGTTAAGCTTGTTGAAGCCTGCAAACTTACCACTGGAACTGGGTTTTCTTTGAAGAATCCAACAAAGCTGCTCAAAGCTCCCAGCAAGATTGAGATGTTAGTATTTGTTTTTCTCTTTTTGTCTAAACCAAATTTCTTACTGAACACAACAAGCTGAAGGCTGTGAGCGAGGTCTTAAAGTGTCTTTCCAATTATGCAGCCAAATTGTGATAAAACTATTATAAAGTTGGTGTTATGTTCTTAGCAACATATAATTTAACATTACAAAACTAATCCCTGGGTGGGTGTTTTTTGTGTTTAACCTTAATGTGTTCTCTCATACATAATCTCATATAGTTAGATGTCTGAGAAATGATGGGTGATGTAGATAAGCTGCAGTCAGTCAGTGGAGACATGCTATACAATCTTTGCCCTGCAGGTGGGCAAACCCTCCTGTGGGGGCCATTCAGACTCCGAGTTCCATGAAAGCACATGACCCCTGGACTTGTGATGTACTTTGCAGCTAACCACACATGATGTACAAGTGACAAGGAGGATGGTAAATACAAGGTCCTATGACTGAGCACATAACAGGTCAGCTCCTCATCTTCCTTTAGTGGGGTTTGGGCATGGCATGGCTTTGTTTATTATTATATAGGATTTAGATTGTGCATCCCTTTACAATATAGTGAACACTAACTGTTTGTTATGACCTTACAATCACAATTCAAGACAAGATGTTAAGGAGGGCTCACACTGTAAGAGGGAGGGGGGTAAGTGATACATGAGGAGGTAGCTGTGTTGGGATGAATTGTTTGAGGTGTGATAAGCGTCTCTGAAGAGATGAGGAGTGAGTCTATTAGTGATTGCTGAAAGGTAGTCAGGGTGGAAGAGAGTTGGACAGGTTGGGGTTAAGGGTTGTAGCGAATGGGAGAGGGCTCTAGAGAAGTCATGGAGGTGAGCATGGTAGGAGTTGATGAGGGAGCTAGAGAACCTATATAGCCGGGTGCAGAGTTTTGGATGGTATTGTAAGGAAGTGGTTGTTGGTGTTTTAAATTTGATCCTTTGGGCTATTGGAAGCCAGTGCAGGGATTAGCAGAGGGGATAGATTAGTGACATGCAAGGAGACTGAGGGGGTGAGTTGTGGAGTGAAGAGATATATTTTAGGGCTGTGGAAATTAATGATTAATTGTAAATTTTTTTGATTGATCAAAGTTCTTTTGATCCGTACCCACCTCTCCGCCGGCTTCCGTCGGAGATCCGGTGATGTCACGGACATTGACGTCAGCGGACTCCTCCCCCCTTCCCCAAGTGTCTGTCGGCTAACGAAGGGAAGGGGGAGGAGTGCGGTGACGTCACTGGACTCCTGCCCCTTCCCTTTGTTACCCGATAGAGCCGCTTGGGCTGGTGAGTACACATCCCAACTCTCCTGGCCGCCCGAGAGAGAAACACTTTTTACCGGAAAGTTTAATCTGCTCAATCGAGCAGATAAACCTTTCCCTGTGATCGTATTTTTCTTTTCTTTTTCGGGAGCAGCGGCCTGTCAGTCAGAAAAGAAAAAAAAGGCATACAATTGCATAGCTAGATAGAAAAAAAATAAAATTGTGATTAATCTAACAGGAAAATGTTAATCATTACCAGCAGTGATATATTTGAGTGCCATCAGCATGGAGATGGTCCTGGAAGCCATGTGAGGTGATCAACTGATGTATGCATGTCATATGTGCATATTACGAATGCCCAGGTGTGAATCCATCCTAAAGGAGCGCTTGGATAGGTAGGAGGAGGAGAATCCTGAGAGAGCAGAGGAGTCTTGTAGGGCAAGTGAGTGGAGTGGCATTATTTGAGGAGGGAGAAAATATATATATACCTTTTTCCAAAAGGTGCTTTATTCTTTACATCAGGTTACAGCAGACAACAGGATACAGCAGATTAATGAATTGGCAGTATTTAAGGCGGTCAAAGATGATGTTTCCAAGCATGCAATGCAGATTAACATGTGGATCCTTGTCCTCACCATGAGGACAAGGATCCACATGTTAATCTGCTCTGTGGCAAATATCAAGGGTCTGTTTAGATCCCCAATATTTCCCCAAAGCCCCTCAAAATACATTTTAAAAGATTGGATAAAAAGG
>NW_017306395.1:998381-1013969 GCF_000935625.1 Nanorana parkeri
AAAAAGTTGAAAAAAAAGGGGGGGGGGGGGGGGATTTCAGTTTCAGGCCGAGATTTGTTTTGCATTTCAGTTTTAAATGTTTCCATTTAATGCACCCTCTGCTCACCATAGTAACCTTTCTCTTTCAAACTCTCACTCCTTCAGCCCTCGTCTCCTCCCCACTACATATACATGTCACTCTCATCCTTTTACTGGACCTATTGCCTCCTGTTTTTCCTCTGCTCCCAAGGACCGGTCCCCTCAGGAATGGCCACTCAGTCTGTAACAAGCTCACCACTATCCACAACCTTTGTACCTCAAACCCCCTTTAACTACTAACTGAAAGCTGGCTCCGAGATTCAGACTCTGTCTCACCATCTACCCTTTCACATGGGGACCCCCCCCCCACCCCTCCACTGGACAACATGGAGGTGGAGTTGGATTCCTTCTATCCCCACAAATCAATTTTGCCACTTCTCACTCTCATCCTGTATGGGCACACTGCCCCCACTCACAGAATTGGGCCTGTACCCATAAAACATCACCAAGCAGAGAACACTAGAAGTCGCCAAAGTCATGTAGTCATACTCCTGAGCAACTATAACAAATCTGAAGGCCTGCAAGACTTCTTCACCCTATACAAATCTGCTCACAAAAAATACAGGACCCGCCTATGTGCTGCCAAACACACTCATCCACACCCACTCCTCATCAACTCTTCTACCTTTATCTCCCTACTTTGTCCCCACCACCTTCTCCATCACCTCACTCACTGCCCAGGAGATCACCAATCATTTCTAAAGCAAGGTCGATGCAATTCATTACCAAGTCTCCACTGTCCAGACATCTACCGTCACATTCAATATTTTCTTCTTTTGACCCTGTAACCACAACATTGCTACATTTCTGTCCCACACCACCTAACCAACTGCTCCCTGGGCCCCCGACCACTCCAGCTCGATTCTACACAGCCTTCCTCGCATCTGGAATCCCTCCTTTTCTAATGGTATCTTCCCACCCCTACTAAAAACATCCGCAATGGACCCCTCCAGTCTGAGCAACTCAAGACCCATCTCCTTGCCTCCAAACTTCTAGAACAACTCACTATTAACAACCTTCTTTATCTTTCATTTACAACACTCCACAGAACCTGCCCTGCTACCTTTACAAACTGCTCAAACCAACAGCTCCTACTCCATACTCGTACGGACAGACCCTTCTGCTGCCGGGACACAGTTGAGCACTCGCTTCACCTAAAAAAAAAAAAGACAGAATTCCACTTCCTTGCCCTCCAAGATTGTGCTCTGCAATGTTTCATCTACCTCGGTACGCTTTCAGTGTCACCACTGCTCCATCTCCTATTCTTTCCATGGGGGGTGGGGGTTCTCCCATTCCCCCCAATGCCCTTACCATTCTCTATCTACACCTCCTCCCTGGGTAAGTTCATCTCTCAAAGCTTCCAAAACCATCTCTATGCTGATGACACACAAATGCATCTCTCTGCTCCTTAGCTCACACATCACTCATCTATTCACTGACATATACACATGGATGTCACACCACTTCCTCAAACTCAACCTGTTCATATGGCCCCATTGACACCTAAGCCTACCGCAAAGACGCATCATGTTCGTTCATGCATCCCGTCACATGTGCAACAAATGTGGGAAAGTAGCTCATGTAGCAAATACTGCTACAGGCATCCCTTGGTTTCTTGTTGCATGCGTCGCCCCATTACCCCCCTCCCCTCCCCTCATCCACGTTTGGCCTTCCATTAACAAATAATGGCACTGCAAGCATGTTTTTATGTTTTTGACACGTTCTATTAATATGTTCACAGAACACCAGGGTGTGAACACGGTCCAACTGAGCTCATAATATTTCCTGTCCTTTGTATCCCCTCCCTTGACTTCTCCATCACAATCGGACCAGGGTGCTCCGTGTAATGCTTGATTCGGACCTCTCCTTTCAGCCCCACGTCCAAGCACTATCCAAATCTTTCCAACATTTTTGCTCCTTCTTAACAAATTAAACCACAAAGCTTCTCATTCACCCTTTGTTATCCTGCAACTCCCTCCTCGTTGGCCTACCACTCAACCAATTGTCCCCTCTACGGGCTATCATGAATGCTGCTACCAGACTCATCCATCTTACAAGTGTTCAGTGGTCGCCGCTCTCTGCCATTCCCTCCAGTGGCTGCCACTTGCCCAACAAATAAAATAGGGAATACTAACAATAACATGCAAAGCCATCCACAACTCTGCCCCAACCTACATCACCCGCCTCATCTCCAAATGTCACCCAAACTCCGCTGCTCTCCAGCTCACTCGCCACCTCCTCCTCCCATGTTCATCTCTGGAACCTGATCTCCTATTTTGACCACCTTTAGGCCATTCTTGATAACGCTTCAGGGAAGCCTCTCCCACCACCACATACACCACATTTTTACATCTTGCAGCACCTCATCTCTCCCAATGAGTGCCTTTTGTATTGCTTACCCCTCCTACTAGATTGTAAGCTCTCATGACCAGGGTGCTGCTGTATTGAAACTGTGCAGCGCTTCATAAAAGAGAAGAAGACGGTACAAAGTGTATAATAAGAATGAGTACAGCCTGTCCCGTGTAAAGCGTGGATGTGTCACGGTGTTAGTATGTAGAATATGAAAGACCTGGGAACTTACATGCTGGAGGCAGAGGTCAGCGCTTCTCTCCCTGGAGCGGCTGTGCGCACACAGATCTACATGAAGGAGAAGAGGAGGACAGCTCAGCGCTGCAAGTATTTCCTGTATCAGGTGTGTACAAATGAAATGCAAATGTTGTTCCTTTTTTGGGGGGGATACAAATGGTGAATATCAGTAGGCAAAGAGTCTTTTATCAGAATGTCTGGAATAAATACCTCTCGGGACCCAACTGCTTAGAATGGAAAAGGAAAGTCTGAATCGGAGTGGTTGCAGTTGGGTAACGCAGTCGGTTCTTATTACAAACACTTTGATAAATGCAGCCTAGTACTACAGGAGGAAAGGAAATAGAAAATGATAGCTGTCGGCTAATTGCTTTGGCTTGTACAGTCCTAACTGCTCGTAGGAACTGATCACAGCGGCCGGCTCCGGGTCACAGGAACTTCCTCCAGTTTTTGGATGTTAATTGCACTTGAAAGCGCGCAGACAAAAATGATGGCGTAAGCTGGAACCTCACCTGTAGGTGGCACCATTGAGCTCCACATTTGTCCCTGCTTGCTCTATTGTAGCCCACTGAGTCGTTGCAGACAAGAATTCTTTATTCACACAGTTTCGGAGACTATCAGGAATGCGACCTGTTGAGAAATGAAGTCGCACAATGTTACAGCAGCAGCCGCCGCCGCCACCATGGAGCGGGTTTTATAGCTACAGTCTGTGGCCGTTCTACTGGCTTCATCAGTACTGCTGCCTGTGTCTGTCCCTTGTTCTTACCCTGCGCGATGACAGATCGGAACGGTTGCCTGAACTTTATAAGCGGCTCAATTACTGCAAGTTCAGAGTTACAGGAATTTGTATATATTTAGTTATAACAGTGTATAACAGTACAACGCATTCACATCAACAAACATTACAATAGTAAGAGAGCCAGGAGTGCAGAAGATAAAGAGAAGAACATTCCTGCATGTTATTACAGTCAGGATATAGCCCAGTTCACCAAAAAAGAGGATTGGAATGGGAAAGACCTACCGGGGGGAGTAGTAAGAAGGATGATCAGGATAGTATGTGGTGGGATTTGGAGTTTCAGCACAGTTGGAGTGCTGAGGTTGCCTGCCATGAATGACGGCATAAAATTAGAAGGCCTCATACGTATACTAACTTGTTCACGGTTAGTGGCTCAAACAAGAAGCAGAGTGTGGCAGTCAGGCAATTAGCATTTTCAGAATGTAGAAACAGCAGCGGCAGCCAGCTGCCATAGCATGGAATGAAGCCTAGGTTAGAAATATTGGTGATACAGAAGCAACCGGAAATTCACATGTCTAACTAATGCGCAGAAATCGGAAGACAGACGAATCGTACCCCGTCCTCAGCCGCTATGTGAGGGATATTGACGAGCTGATGTCAGAGTAATACACATATACATGAATGTGGCGTTGGCAGGAGCAAACACTCTGCGTCCTGTCACGGGAGGAAGGCTCTGTATAATTTCAGCTTGTCCGGGTGACCTCCCCCCAGAGCTGCACACAGATGTTTCTTGCAATTAGGATTATCATTCCATAGGTGAAGAATGTACAGATTATCACCACAGATCACCAATACGCTCCAATGTATTACATTGAGCAACGTAATATTAAATATCTACTTTGGAGGGATTTCCAGCGAGGACAGGAAAGAAGTTTGGTGATTTAATGATTGTGACAATTAGTACTTTAGTATTGTCGTGTCCCCCCGAAGGGAGCAGCACCATGGCCAGGAAATATCATGGCAAGTCACCAACGGTACAGGCTCGCTATGCAGGGCAGAGAGGAAACATTCACCTGTTTATATGTCGTCGCCCCTTCCTCGTCCGACGAGGGCCGGCTCATTGATAAACCTCACCAGTGAATGAGCGACAGCAAGAGTGCAACACATGAAAAGAAGTGCACACACCTTTCCCCTGCATAGTTATCCTGTCACTGGTGTGCCGTGACCCCAACCGAAGCACATACGTCACTTCATCTATTCTTGGATGCGATATGGAAAACAAACACACGCTCTAAGTGTCACACTGGGTTGTGCGACCCCCTTTAAGATTACACACACACACGGTAGTGAATAGAAAGGCCAACTGAAACTCTATTCATATTATACAGTCAGTCAGTTAGACCCTCACACTTCATATTGACTTAAAAAGAACGATGGGCCAACCTTTTTTGGCCTTAGTCACCTGCGGGCTATTACCCGCTATATGCTGACAGAGCAGAGTGGCGCTGCAGCCAAGATAGATATTGTCGGGATCCATCCCGCTGGGTGATTGACAGCTGACTCAGCCTATCTAGAGGCAGAGCCAGCTGTGCCCGCCCCCCTCCCCCGCCCATTCCTCCAGTCAGTGCCGGAGGAACGGAGAGGGAAGGGGGGAATCCCTGCGGGGAGTGGTCAGTCACTAGTCTGCATGGAGAATATCGGGAAGTCAGTGATAGGCAGTAGGTCATCACTCAGTCGTCGCTCGATAGAACCAACGTGTGACGGCTTCAGTGTCATTATGGGGATGAGAGTATTGCACTTTTCCCCACAATACTCCTTTAAGCTACAAAGGCTTTCAGCATCTGCGGTCAGCTTTAGCGCTCCCTGAGGACTCGGAAATAAATGTAAAGAATACAGTCCTCTGCACACCGTGACATATTAGTACAGTGTGTCCGGCACCTACCTGTGATTGCTCTTCTTATCTCAGTGGCTGCCGCTTCTCTCATCTCCAGGGAGGCCTGCTCGCTGTACCAAGCTGTATGGGGGGTGCAGATCAGATTAGGGACATCTTTCAAAGGACCCTGAGCGTATCTGCAAGGCATGACCACAGAAAGTCAATCATTCTGATCTCCTTACAGCAGAAAGCATTGTACAGTACTTAACCGCCAGAAACCAACACAACTAAAAGATTTGGAAACTGAACTTTGTGGTCAGTAAAAGATGAATGGAAATGCTAGCTTCCTGGCTGGGCCTGGCTTTGGTACATTGTGAGGCGGCAGCACGGATCGTAAATGGAGCAAATGAAGTCAGAACTGGTTTGCATGCGTGTTCTACATCAGTGATTCCATATTACTCTCAGTGCGTGTTCCTGAAATGTATGCGTGTTAGAGACGGGGAGAGGCTCCACGGGGTAACGGGTAAATGATCTCCTTGGCAGGGTGATGAAACCTAGACCTGCCTGCCGCCATGACAAGTGGCAGCCCATCTTCCTGTCCCGCCCTGAGGCTCCCTTCACGCCACTGAATTTGAGGTGCAATGTGTCCAAAAAATCCAAACCAGCTTGCTGCATCTTTGATGCTCTTTCATCATCGTGAATGCTATATACAGTCGAGTCCAATGATTATGCATGTCAAATGCACCGCAGATGTCAGGCCAATGTCATATTGTAATTGGTGGTTCAGTTTAGCTGAACGCACCAAAACGCATGCAAATGCCCTGGAACGCACTGAAAGCCCATTTTAGGCTACAAATATATATATTTTAAAAAATAAATAAACGGCCCGGAACGCGGCAAAACACACTGCACTGCATGTGCGGCAACTCGTGCAGATTTGGTGTGAACAAGCCCTCAGAGGTGCAGTATTTGCACGGAACACTTCATTTGAAAAGCATATTTTAGGGGTGACTCCCCGATTACTCACATAAAAGGTTCGGACTCGTGTACATCTAGAGCTGCTCCTCTGACTCTGCCCTCCTTCAGAGCTTGAGCCAAAGCCTTTTCATCCACCAGACCCCCGCGTGCCGTGTTCACCAGGAAGGCTCCTTGTCTCATCTGGAGAAAGAGAAAAAAGATCATATATGAATTTTCTCTAAGACACTCCGCAGACGTGTGATACAGACATGCAATATCAGCTGCACGGCACAATCCCGTAACACATCAGCCCTCAGATGAAAAACGCATCGTCCATTCACACCAGTGTGCTGCAGTAACGCATTGTAACATTTTTATTTTTACTGCACAATCCTGCAACACATGCAAACACATCAAGCACAGTGTTATGTGCTGCGGTGGCATTCACTTTGAATGACACCCCTATGCACCGCACTGGGATTGTGTTATAGCAAACCACAACACAGATGTGAATCATGTGTGGATTACAAAAATGACAAGTCACATTTCAATCTTTCTGAGCTTTAGCAGCCCCTTCCCAATGAAGCTGCTGAACACAATGCATGTTAACACCAGAGCACACCAGTGTGCGTTGCCGCAGCACAGTGATGTGAATGGCCAGTATAAAATGAGGGCATAGTCACACAGGCAGCATAAGCATGGATGTACAATACACACATTAGGTACCGTGCAGCCACCTTCATTGCTACTCTGATAATCAGTCATCAACAATCTGGATTCTCCAAGCCAACGGACGGCCGTACATCGGTGGCTTCGCGTGGCTTCGGGTCGGCCGAACATGCTCGAACATCTGGATCGGCCGACCCGAAGTGCAGAAGGAGTTCCACTCAGCCGATCGAACATCTGGATCGGCTAAGCCGAACCTCCAGCAGGTTACTCTCTGCTGTTCGGCCTATTCTTATAGATCCCGAACAGCAGTGAGTGAATAGCCGAATTCACTCACTGCTCGGCTGTTCTGCTCGGTCCCTCTGTGGTACCGAGCAGAACAGAAAAATAGTACAAAAAGTACAAAAAAATAAATAGAAACGATTGTGCGGAGCTAGCAGTGACAGCTAGCTCCGCCCAACTGTTTTCTATTGGCCGGCGGTTCTGCTGCCATCAAAAAAAGAAGAGAAAAAAAACATTTTCGCCATAGGAATGCATTGCTAGATTCCTATTGGCTATTTCAATTTGCAATAGCCAACTAGCTATTGCACCCGCCCACTGCTGCTGTCAATCACTAGTGGGGACCTGATGGAGAACTGCAGCAGTGGGCGGGTGCTATAGCTAGTTTGCTATTGGCTATTGCAAATTGAAATAGCCAATAGGAATCTAGCAAGGCATTCCTATGGTGAAAATTTATTTTATTTTTTATTCTGACACCAGACAACGGCTCCGTGTCAGAATAAAAAAGAAAAAGCAGTGTTTCTCTCCTTGGCGGCCGGGAGCGGGACACTCCCGGAGCGCCCGGGAGAGTTAGGCTGTCTGGAGATCAGTGTCCCTGGTTAGCTGGTAACCAGGGACTCTGATCTCTCTGAAAGATCACGGCTGGCTCCGCCCAGCTGTCAGAAGCAGGCTCGAGAAGCATAAGCATTATAGCATATGAGCCGGCCGGTCGACTTCGGGAGCTGTACGGGCTATAGTGAATAGCCCGTACAGCAGCCTTTCGGTTCTACTGGGGCCGAAGTTAGCCGAAGGATCGGCCAAAGCTACGGCCAGATCCTTCGGCTGCTTCGTGAATAGACCCGACAGTTTGTTTGCACATGCAGTAACAAGCCTTGAATTTGCATTATTGCCTGCAATCTCACATGCTTACAACCGTTGCTCATTTGTATGCTCATTAACATGGGAAGTTTTATTGGTCACGTGTATAGATGAGGCTTTGGAGAGGACAATAATTGACCATTGTGCTGAAACCTCCACTGTGTGTTACCACACTTCAGGCTGGCAACCTGAACAGCCTAAACAGTTTGTAGAAACTGCACAGGAATTTACCACTTCCTGCGGGTTCATGTAATTGTACGTCCTCCGCTGGATGTGGTTACAGCAAGAACGTGGCTGCTGCAGCCATGTCCTTGGTACCGTTTTAAACAGCAGACGATTGCTGTTTAAATACAAGTGATCTGACCAGGCTCATCTGTCCCTCCTGTGAGCCTGGGACCGGCGTGGAGGGTCTCCCCTGATGATCAGAAGAGAGACCAGCGGCTTCCAGCCGCTCATCTCTCCTCCAATCACTGGGCCCGGAAGTGATGTGCATTACATCACTTCCGGTGTCACTACACAGTCTCCGGCTCTTGGTGCCAGAAGAAGAAGCTGATGAAGCAGATCTCTTGTTAGCCCCCTATGCAATAGCAATAAAACGGAGTGTTAAACAAAAATGTCAAAATGTAAGTAACATTCAAAAAAATAAAAATGCTAAACAAAATTTTTTGTCAATCCCCCACGTGCACGCACATGCAGCGCAAACACGCGTCGGATGTGCCTACGTGCAAAAACAAAAATTGCGCCATAAATATTATATATCATCGTGAGCGTCCAAGTGAGAGTAATAATTCTAGGCCCATCAATCACTGTTAGCGCTAAACTGATGAGCCGTAAAAGCGCTTAAAGCAATGCCTATGAGACATTTTTTGTTATTGTAGTTTTTGGGGGTTTCACGGACGCACGCAATTTTAAGGCTTGACGTGCTTGGTATCTATTTACCCGGCGTGACCCCATCTTATATTTTACAACAAAATTGGCCATTATATTCTGTTTCTGTGCACTAAATTTTATTTTAGTGCACGTTATCCTAAAAATACTTGTTTGATAAACATTTGCGCAAATACCGTGCTACATACAAAAATTGCAACTAGCATCTTTTTATTCCACGGGGCCTCTGCTTTCAGAAAATGTATCATTGTTTGGGGGTCTGAGGCGGTTTTCTAGCGAAATATTCTGATTTGATCATGTGTGTGCAAATGTAAGAAATTGCTCCGGGCAGCAAGTGGCTTAATGGACGCGATGTACTGTAAAGTGACAGAACAGCCAAGGATGAAGCCAGATCTAATGGCTTTGTTTGGATGTTCCGGGGTACTTTATCTTGCAAGTCATCAGTTTGGGATGGAGTCATGGGTCGGTATTGCTTGGCCTGTATGCACATAATAGGTGTGTCTTTAGTGAGCATTGTTAGAGAGGCTCATGGAAGAAACCCCAAACACGACAAGAAAGGAGGCTGCTCTTGTACCAGTTTTTGGATGTACAATGAAAACACATAATAATCTTGTTACCTGTTTGATTGTGAAGTCATTAATGAGGTGATGGTTATGTTCATTCAGGTTACAGTGCAGGGACACACAGTCGCTTTGGTAAAGCAAGTCCTGTAGTGTGTACACCCTCTGCACCCCCAGAGCGCGCTCGGTCCCATCTTGCAGGTACGGATCGTAGAAGATAACACTGAAGCCGAACACTTTGGCTCGCACCGCTACGGCCTGCCCAACACGGCCTGTGGGGAGAGAATAACATCAGATGGTGAAACGTGACGTGATATACAACTTCCAAAACTGCAAATGGAGCAACAGAACAAATCAAAACTTCTCCTACAATGAGCTGCACACCCCAATCCCACAAAGTCAAATCATGTCATCGTTATTATTGAATTAAAAACCCCAACCCATTAAATATATCCAATCCCTCAATAAATCACTTTTGTTGGCACTAAGGTATGTGTACAATCTGTTCAATGAAATTCACACACCTGGGTTATGCTTCAGTCCAGATAATAATAATAATACATTCCACAAATTCATGACAGTGTATGTCACGGCCAAAACCCTTTTTTACCCCCTAGTATTGGATGGAGTGGAGAAGGGTTACGACCTCTGCCAGATTTGTAAGGCTCCATTACAGAAATTTCCCTCCCCTCACTTCCTGTCCGGGCTGATAATGTTTTACCAGACAGGAAGTGAGGGGAACTCTTCAACAGCAACACTTTACGAAAATAAAAATGCTTTGCTTTAGAAGAGATGGGGAAGGCGAGACCCCTTGTCAGATTTCAGCTTCTGTATGTGTCCCTGTTGTAGATTTGTCCTCACTTCTTGTCTGATGAAAGTATTGTTAGCAGGAAAGGAAGTGGTGGGAAATCTCCTAGACAGCAATAGAAACCGCACAAGTGTTCTAACCCTTCCCCAAAAATACATTTTTGACTTGACATATACACCAAGTACAACGATACTGACTGATCACATGATGGAGTCAACATACGTGACTTTGTATTATTATCATACATGTTTGTTGATAAAGAAAAAATGATAGATAGATACACGTGTATCTCTTGCACTTCCTGTTGAAGCAGCAGCACTGATTGCTGTTCGTTTCTGCACTCAGAAGCTTCTCCCACATCAGATGATGGGATCTGTTCTCCTTAGCACAGGCCTGGCTCTACCTCAGAAAGGACAACAGTCACCCCCTAGCAAATGATGACATACTGTACATATATTTTTTAAAGCTTTAACAATCAAGATTTGTTTTTCTTTTTTTTTTCTTTTACAGACTCCCGAAGTATATGTAAATCATAACGATTAACGCTTAGCGTGTTAAATATACCACTGAAAGTGTTTTGTTGAAATACAAAAAAACAACAACTTCTGATCAGAGATTAAGTGAGCTGATCAGTTCCTGTGCTTTCTGCAGAGTTATTTCAGGCCTTGTTCACACCAGACACAGATTCTGGCCGGAACGCACTGCATTGCGGGCGGCTCACTATGTTGTGGGGCAGGAGGGGGCTGCACGGGAGCGCAAGGCACATCAATGCCTGTGGCCGGTCCAGTCCAAACAAAATAGTGTCTGCAGCCTTTTGTTGGAACCGGACAGCAGGCATTGCTGTAACTTGCATTCCCGCGCGGCCGATTGCATTGCAGCTGGAGTGCGTGGCTAGGGTGTCATTCATTTCAATGGCCCGCCACGCCCCCTCCTGCCCCACAACATAGTGAGCCGGCCACAATGCAGTGCAGTGCGTTCTGCTCTGAATTGGGACGGAAAGCACTGTGTCTGGTGTGAACGAGGCCTCAAGCAAAGTTATCAGCCCTGCCCAGTTCACCTCCCTCATGTTATAGAGATGCACAGAGGGGTGGGACCTGTGTCACTCAATGGATATTCCAGCAAGCACAAAACTCCTATTTGGTTTCTCTTCCACTGAGGGACACAGGAACTCTTTAGCTAATGGGACGTCCAACACCAGTCCAACTGAGGGCAGGAAAACACAGCAAAGATACGCTACGCAGAGGCTGAGAGCCAGACTCGCACAGCCCAAACCACATTCAATGGAGGGAAATTTCCTTTTGGTGAACTGGAGTCGGATGGAAGGATGATGACCTGGCTGAGGTGAGGAGCAAAAACTACCTTAGGCAAGAAGGAATTTATGGGCCTCAACACCACTTTGTTCCTATGTAAAACCAAAAACGGTTCTTTACAGGAGAAGGCTACCAGCTCAGACACCCCGAGGTGACAACTACAGCAAAAACGACTTTCTCAGAAATGTCTCCAATGTGTTTACATGGAAGTTTCTGGAGTGCGGAAAGAACCAGATTCAGGTCCCATGGGGTCACTGGGCAATGGATAAGGGAGCTACATGGGACAGCCCCTGTATAAAGGAGTGAAACAGGAGAGAAAGAACAGAAAGCTGAACCTTGATAATGCTGAGAGGCAGATCCTGAGACCCAGCTGCAGGAAAGCGTATTTGTCCCACAGAGAAAATGAAGTGGAAGTGGAGACACCAAATGAAATAAACCTTCCACGTCTGATGATAGACCTTACAGGAAGCAGACTTCCTAGCTTAAAGCATCATAGGCAGGGGTGCGCAATTCCCATCACTCAACGCCTGGGAGATGCAGTTCCAGGTGCTGCGGGCAAGCAAGTCTAAATGTAGGGCAGGGGAGTCACCGCTCGTTCTGCACAAGTGATCTGGGCGACTGATCGCTGTATATCTGCAGTGTGACATCACCTAAGGCACTGCTGCCTTTGACTGCTAGTGTGCTGATGAGTCTTCTCTCCTTGGTGGACAGAAAGCTGTATCTGAGGGGAGCTGCAGTGCAAGGACCCCCGGCTTCTACTTTATTCTGTAAATCTGTGCTTCCGTCACCTCTCCTCACCTCCCCTGCCTCTCCACATCCCTAGATTACCAGTCAACAAGGGGTTTGCTGTGACATGAGGAGATTACAGCCAAGTGACTAGTCCTTTGCCTCTGCTTGCCTTTTTGGGAACAGCTTCTACAGTTCAGGTATTCTTTAAGGCCACTCGCATTTCTGACATACAGGAGGCAGATCTGCATGAATTATGTGGCAATACAGTTTTTAGCTATTCCAACCAACATGGCTCTTTAGAGATTCTGGTGACCACACACACAACAACTCTTTGTTCCAGACTAGTTTCAAACAGTTCAAATGACCATAAGGAACGTTAATATTGTAAGATCGCATTAAAGTGAACCTTTACACTCAAAAATCACATTCTACCAATGCATCCCTCTATGTATGATGATGATGATGAAAAATAACAGACTTGTCAGGTGTAAAATGCTGTGATTATGAAATACTTTCACTTGCAGAGCATTCACTTCCTGCTTTCAAAGAGCAAAATGACTTCAGTTTGCCAAAGCAATGCACACTAGGAATGCCTTGTCATCAGCAGAGCATTGCTGGGAAATCTCATAAAAAGGCATTTTCCTCCCCTGAGATGATGTGCGTGGTCACATGTCCTAGTCACATGTGCCAGAAATCCAGGAAGTAGGAGAGCTACTAATCTACCCTTAGCAAATCTACCCTTAGTAAACATGGCCACTGTCAGAAGACTGGGGAAGGAAAGAGAAATAAGGAAGGCAAAGAATACAAAGCCGGCAATTATCTAGAAGTATGTGTGTGTAGGTTGTCATCCCTAAACATTTCTAAAGGTCAGTTTGTTGTTATTTTACAGATCTGGGTAAAGGTCCGCTTTAACTAGAGCTGCAACAACTAATCGATGATTGAAAAAGTTGTCAACGTTTTCAATCATCGATTAATCGGCTTTCGATTAGTTTGCCCTGTTCACAGCTCTACACACGCCGCACCTCCTCCCTGCCTCACGCTCACCGCCCGCCCACATCCGCGATCGGCACAGGGACGCGGGGAGAAGAAGAAGAAGTAAGGAGGAGCAGGCGTGGGGGGATGACAGCTGCCAACAGACAGGCCCAATCTCAGCAGCAAGTTGCTGGAAGACTGCTCAGGTAAGCCTGCACTTTCCCACACATGGTGATCTATAATGTATTGCTGGGATTTGTATTACTCTATAGCTGATTGTACATTGCGCTGTATATGTACCATCAGCTATAGAGGAATACAGATTCCAGCAATACATTATACACTGTATGTATAATGTATTGCTGGGATTTGTTGTATTCCTTTATAGCTGGTGGTATTCTGCATTGCGCTGTATAGAGGACTACAAATCCCAGCAATACAGCGCAATGCAGAATACCACCAGCTATAGAGGAGTACAAAACCCAGCAATAGTACATTATACAGCGCAATGCAGAATACCGCCAGCTATAATGTACTATTGCTGGGATTTGTAGTGCTCTATAGCCGGTGGCATTCTGCATTGATTGCTGTATAATTTGACACTTTCCATTTCACTATACAAACTAGTAGTCCATCGCTGGAGTCATTTTTTAAAATCCCAATTAACCGGTTAATCGAGCGTAATAATCGGCTAACTAACCGATTTTGAAAATAATTGTTAGCTGCAGCTCTAGCTTTAACACATCTGAAACCTAACATACAAGATACATTTTTTAAAATATTATTTTAGACCATAAAGGCCATTCAAAAAACACTGTCCAGCTATCTACAGGAGACATTTCACAAATCAGGTATCAGGTTCCTTTATAAAACAAAATACAACATTGGAACCTGACCACAACGACTGAACAAACCGTATCGCTGGCTTTGGCTGTAAGCTGTAAGCTTAATGCTAAGTAACTTTGTGCCATCTTCACCAGTGCAGCCAGTTACAGTGATGACTAGTGGGATGTAATATGCTGAGTACAGGGGGTTACAGATTAGAAGAAAGAAGCTGATTGCAAATGTCACCAGCAGTGGAAGTGATGAAAAGCTCATTATGTGCAGTAGACATTACTATAACACAGGGAGTGCTGCAGTGGACATCTCACAAAGCATACTTCATATTTGCCTGAATCCATAGGCCAGCCGCTCTTAATGTTTTTCCTCTGCAGGAACCCTGGAAATAATTTTCATGTCAATGAGACCTCTGCTTAAAATGATTAAAATCTATGACTAACAGTACATGAGCAACAGTTCATTTTACATTAAGTACAAAAAAAACACCCCACACTATACAACATTAATTACAGTAATAATTGTAGTGTTTCCTTGCAGTGGTGGTCAGTGGAGAAGTGGCCCTTTACATTAGTGGTTAGTTAAGAAATGCCTCTTACATTGGTGGTCAGTTGAGCATTGTCCCCTTACATTGATGGTTAGTGGTGAAGTGCTCCCTTACATTCGCGGTCAGTTGAGTATTGTCCCCTTACATTGATGGTTAGTGGTGAAGTGCTCCCTTACATTCGTGGTCAGATGTGAAGTGCCCCCTTCACATTGGCAGTCAGTGGGGAAGTCCTTCTTACACTGGCAGTCTGTAAAGTAGTGCCCCTTTATATCGGTGATCAGTTGAGAAGTGCCCCCTTACACTGTCAGTAGTGAAGTGCCCCTTACATTATTGGTCAGTGGTAAAGTGCTCCCTTACAACAGTGGTCAGTTTAGAAGTGCCCCTTTACACTGGTAGTCAAGTTTGATGTGCCCCCTTACATTCGTAGTCAGTGGAGAAGTACCCACTTACAGCAGTGGTCAGATGAAAAGTGCCCCTTTACAAAAGGTATTTAATGGAGAAATGTTCCCCTACATTGGTAGTCAGCCGCGAAGTGCCCCCTTACATTGGTAGTCAGCCGCGAAGTGCCCCCTTACATTGGTAGTCAGCCGCGAAGTGCCCCCTTACATTGGTAGTCAGCCGCGAAGTGCCCCCTTACATTGGTAGTCAGTGGTGAAATGCCCCCTTACATTGGTAGTCAGTGGCGAAGTGCCCCCTTACATTGGTAGTCAGCGGTGAAGTGCCCCCTTACATTGAACAGTGCAGCCTCTTATCACATGACTCTGTGCAGCCTTCCTCTCTCGGCATTAGGGTCCCAGAACCAGGGAACTTTTGTCCTAAATTTCTACAGGCAGTCGTGAGTCAGGGTGATCAAAAGAATTTAAAAAAAAGGATACTGGCAACCATTTGGAGCTGGTGATGGCACAGC
>NW_017306395.1:1014011-1021405 GCF_000935625.1 Nanorana parkeri
AATCCGTATTGTAATCGCCCATTGCTGCAGCAACTATCCCATGGGAAATATTGTACTCAATAAAATGATTGCAATGATAATGGGGCTTCTATGTGAAAGTGTCTAAAATAAGAACGGTGTTGTGTTGCCTTGCAGCTTCCAAACTCTTTATCTGGGCGGTTTGTGTCTGAGTAGTCGTTCTGGAGTTTGTAGTACAAGGCCCATTATAGCTTGCTCGGCAGCATAGTACTTACCAAATCCTATTAAGCCAAGAGTCTCTCCGCGTACACGGGCTGCTCCAGACGCTACTTCTCTGACCTGCTCCACGCTCTGTACCCGTGTCCCTTCTCGCAGTGCCTGGTACAGCCACGTGTTCCTTCGGTAAAGATTGAGGATGTGACAGATTGTAGAATCGGCGGTCTCTTCTACAGCCGCTGATGGGATGTTGCACACAGCCACTCCTAAAAGACACAATATATTACTCAACATGTCCTCTCCCTTGTAAACACATCTCTGAACACAACTTCTGCTGCTTTGTATTCAGCTCAGCTCAGGGCAGAAAGCTGAAGTGGCATGTTCACTGAACCATGTATTAAGCATCTCTGCAGTATACGGGAGTCTCACGAGTCACAAGAAAAGGGTCCATGTCCAGCACAAAGGCTGCTCAGCCATGTACACTGCACCCGCACTCTGTATAAGGTTTAATCAATCCTATGAGAGGTGTCAGTTTAACTTCCTTTTGCTCTGAATGCAGTACAACACACATGCACTCTGCACTTACAGCCTGTTCACATTCACATGTGGTCTGGGAAAGAACTCTCAGCACTTTCCAGATTGTAATATAACTCTGGCAAAGTGTACATTGAACAATACGAACATTGTCCAGCACTCAAACAAACTGGTCAGCACAAAACAAATCTGCAGGATTTTGATTATTTCATCCTAATAATATTGCTCTCCTATCATTTTCTATCATCAATACACATAGTAGGTACAGTACATGGTATAGTGGAACCATTGACCATCTAGGCGACAAGCGAGTGCAGGACTGGAACCCTCCTGATACAACATGAACCGCTCCTAATCAATGCCGATATCAGAGGAACAGTACGAGCTCAAATAACATGCACTGCCATGAAGCCTACAAAGAGGATTTCTCAAGAATCAGGAGCCGATCTGGTACCATCGGTCGCAATTGGATTTGTAACCCCTGGATTGTTTTGTGAGCAATATACCATTGTGTGGGTAATGGTTAACGCACATAACGCACATGCACAAGTGGTCAGGCCCGTGTTTTATGCGGGTGCAGTGCTAATTTTCAGCTGATAGAATCTCCCCCATACAGTCTTTGGGCTTAATTGGATGGTTCAGTGCCAAATTCATTAACATTACATCAATAATCTACATACATTGATAACTTTTCTAGGCATCGGGCATTTTCATATCATCTAAGATATCATGTATGAATACTAGCAGATATACGTTTGCTTACTTCTCACTTGTTAGCTTGCCACCTGCCGCTTGATACAAAACATCCTAGGCCTGCTATCTAGTTCATAAAAGAAATACATTCAGCACTCATCAGTACATTGTATCCGGTATGCAATGACAATCAAGCTTTTAGATTGCATTCATGAGAGAGAAGGAACGTTTTGTGGGAATGTTGTTGGCGTTTGAGGCGACAAAGTCTATTCTGCTCTAAATCACATCATAAACAAAATCAGCCTATAAATGGCGGTTTATGTGACGGCTCGTACTGAAAACATTCATTTAGCAGCTAATGGGGACAAATTAAACACCAGCAACTGCCAATTTAACCAGTAATACTTAAATGAGTTCACAGAAAAAGCAAACTGTAGACCACAAACTGAAAGGTAGTTTGCAGTGCCAGGCTGCTGTAAACAAAGCTAGCAGGGTCTTGTCCTGTATTAAAAAGGGGATGTATTGCAGGGACAAGTCTATAATTTTGCCACTTTATAGATCATTGGTTCGACCTCATCTGGAGTACGCGGTCCAGTTCTGGTCACCAGTACTAAGAAAAGATGTCCTTGAGTTGGAAAAAGTCCAGCGGAGGGCAACCAAACTAATTAGGGGTATGGAGGACCAGAGCTACGAGACAAGGCTACTAAATTTAAACATGTTCACATTAGAGGTGAGGAGATTAAGGGGGGATATGATTTCCATGTACAAAATGTTTAATGGTGGTAGCAACATTAGCGATAAACTGTTTAAAATTAACTCCGTTACAAAAACTAGAGGCCACCACCTAAAATTGGTGGAAAAAAAATTCCAGCACAAGGGGCGAAGGGGGTTCTTCACAGTAAGATCAGTTAGGGTCTGGAACTCACTGCCACAGGCGGTGATTTCAGCAAATAATGTGGAATTGTTCAAGAAACTTTTGGACGATTTCTTAAGGGACCGTAATATACAGGGGTACGGGTACTCCTAGAATGAGATCCTAATAGGTTGGACTTGATGGACTAATGTCTTTATTCAACCTCAAATACTATGTAACTATGTAAAAATGCCGTAATTATTACCATTCTCTTATATATATTGTGCAAACATTGTTTCATATTTAAATTGAAGCCCGAGAAGGACTTTAGTAGTTACTGTACAGTGCAGGAGACACAGAGGAGTCGATGTAGGAAATGAATAAGAGACCGTATGGTACAAACACACAGCCGGTGACAACCCTCTAATGGCTACAATGAAGCCCTTATGGGTGAAATGTGTTAGAGAGGCCGTGTCTAGGGGGGAACTACAGCGTGTACTCGTGTTGCGTCAGTAAAGTTTCTCAAAAGTGACATCGCCGGCACTGCGCCGGTCTGCTTGTATGTATTGTTTATGGAGCGGAGGCTGTGGCTGATGGATTACGGGTTTAGGCAAACATTCTAGTCATTGAATGATCACTGAACTGAGTGAATAAAATGAAGCTGGGTTCACACAACAAACCAATCGTGTTCTAGCAAAAATCCTGTTTTTTTTTCATTTCTGTGAACATGATTGGGTATTGCAAGTGAACACAATACCCTTTATTTACTAACATTCACTCTATACTTTATGAAATCCTCCGCGGTATCTGCTCTGTGACTACAGAAATGGGACACTCCAACAATTACTAGGGGAGTGAGTGCTGAATTCCTGTTCATAGATCTCCTTCTATTTGGTTTGTTTGGATATGGGCCCAGTAGTGGTCTCACACAAAAGCACAATAGAGTACTTCATCTTCACACTGCCTGGCAGTGACAAAGGGTTGCAGATGGCGGGTGACTGCATCTTGTACATTTTTGCCCGGTGCTCTTTGTGAATAAGCCTATAAAGTGTGATTGTCTCATCATTCACATCACAGTCACATACCCATGTCTCCAGCAGCCTTGATGTCTATGTTGTCATATCCGCTGCCTATCCGCACTATAACTCGCAGAGATTTGAACTTTTCCAGGTCTTCACGTGTTAGCGTTATTGTGTGATACATCATGGCGCCCACTGCTTCATTCAGAACCTACAACACAGAGATACAATTACAAACCTTGAAAGCGCCCAAGGATTAAAATTCCTGATCAAAATGAGGCCCATATACAGCATTTCTACCACTGGTATACTAATGTGCAGAGTTCCATCTGGTATAATAAAGACGGCTGCATGCTTAACGCAGGCTGTAAGGGCCTGTTCACACCATAGTGCTGTGTTAAGCATGCAATGCCATACCGTGCGCTTAAAGTAAGCAATCGCACAGCCCACTGTGTGTGAATTACTATGCGATAGGTGTGTTGCACTGCCATTCATTTGAATGGCACCCATGCGCACCTCCCGACGGCCATGTGTTGCCGCATTACTGTGCCTTGCAGTGAAAAAGTACGGCATGTTCTACTTTTTTCTCCACAACACGTTATTGCAGTACCGCCGAGAGTTGCATTGGGGTGCCATTCAAATAAATGGTAACGCAATGCACCCAGCGCAGGGTAACATATGCTAGGTGTGCTGTGCAATAGCATGTATTATATTGCACGGTTTTGTGTGATTAACGCAACGCTAAGGTGTGAATGTGCCTTAAAGTGACATTAAAGGATATTTTTTTCCCTCCCCCAATGTTAGTGTAAGGACTTACCTTAAATGATGTCTCTTAATCCGATCCTCTTCTTCTTTAGTGTAGTTTACAGCTGTCCCTCCAGCGCTGGGTGCGGGTCTCCGATCCAGCGCTGACTCCTCTGTCCTCCTCTTCTCTCATGTCCCACGGAGTCTGATGCGGGTGCACGCTGCTCCATAGACTTACCTTATTTTTCGCTCCATAAGAAGCACCTTTTCCCCCCAAAAGGAGGGTGGAAAATGTGCCTGTGTCTTACGGAGCGAATCCCGACGCCAGAGACATGCAGTTTCGGGTGCCGGGCGAGTAGTAGGAGCCACTGCTCATTTAATACGAGTGATCTAATGAGATCACTCGTATTAAAACCGAGCAGCGGCGACGATCGTATTCAGCAGCAGGAGCCACTGCTCGTTTAATACGAGTGATCTAATGAGATCACTCCTATTAAAACCGAGCAGCGGCGACGATGGAGATCACCATAGAGCAGACGAAGAATAGACGTTCTTCGCCTGCTCTGTGTGATCACTGAGACCGTGGCGCTGTAATCACAGCGCCACCTGTCTCAGCGGTCACTAACTGCAGCTTCTGTCATAGAAGCTACAGTCTCGAGTGCTCCATAAGACGCGCCGGACCTCCCTGCGTCCTATGGTCCGGTGCGTCTTATGGACCGCAAAATACGCTACCTTGTGTCTCTCCTCGTCTCCCGGCCAGACATCTGAAGATCGCATGCGCCCTCCCCAAGATCCTTTGCGGCCGCCCGAGACTCTTCAGATGTTTGGACGGGAGCGTGCAGTGAAGAAACAGATACGTTTAAACCTGTTTGAAAATCTTTTAAAAAAAAAAAGTTTTTGCATATATCTACTGCTTGCTAGCCATATATATATATATAATGTTACCCTAAGTACTGGTTGCTACAGCGGTCATATATGTCACTACAGCCTAGAATACGCTTTTATACAAGTCAAACAACACACACACACTACTCGTCTATACACCTTCAGATAAATACTCGATTTACCTTTTCATGGATTTCCTGTGTTGATTGGGCATCACAGAAAGCCACAGTAGCAAGATCTTTAAGGATTGGCATCTCCACTGTGCAGTCCCTTCCATCCAGCAGCGCTATGAGAGGACGCGGGTGCATTGGACCATTGAGAGTTTGAGGCCGCATACCTGGAAATTCATAAAGACAAGGCAAGATGTTTAGACGGCGAGTGTCTTACCCGTGCGAGTCTCATAAACAACATGTTTTTATTATTTCCGAGTAGCTTCTGTCGTTTCCATTAGTGTATCTAACCAAGTGGGGCAGACATGAGAAACATCACAAAGAATGAAAAGATAAAAGAAAAAAAAAATATATATATGTAACCATGTTTCATATTAAACCCTAAGCATGGGTGTAACATGAAACATTGGTAGAAAAGTAATCTTAGTTCAAACTAAACTCAGAGCACATTAAAAACACAATGAAATGCAGCTTTGTATTTATCTAAAAGATATTGCACCGATTTTAAATGCCATCAGAGTTTAGCTCAGGTTTTTGGAACACTCTAAGCAGTAGCATTTAAGGAGATTGGGTAGTACTTTTGGCTGATCAGCTGTGCTGTGTGTGATAAGAAACATGCCGACATGTTGAGTGATGACCCCATCTGTCTGTTGCTGCTCTTTAGCTGTCCAATCACAGGCTAGAGGAAGGGAGGTGACCTATATATATATGTGTCTTACTTGCAGCAAAACAAAGTCAGGGCACCAGATTGGCTGTGCTTTCTGCTAGGCTGGGTAAATCTCTGGACTGGAAATAACAAACCTTAATGTCTGAAGACAGATTTACAACTCTAGCACATGTTAGTAAAACTGTACATATCTTTGTAAGATGGTTCTCAACCTGTGTTATCTCTGGACCCACTTTTGTCATTAGGTCGCACCACAGTGGAACACACAGCATTGCGGTACTGTGCGATCGAACTGTGGGCAGGAGGGGCATTTGGGGTGCCATTCAAATGAATGGCAATGCAATGCCCCTTCCACACCAGGATGCACAGTAGGTGCGATTGCGTGGCACAGTGCATTTACTGCATTGGACCGTGCGATTAACACACTGTACTAGTGTGAACGTGCCCTCAAAAAGACTGACAGACACACACAACCACAGACACAATCTCACACACTCACAGACATTCTCACACACACTTTTTTTTTAGATCCACCCAGTTTTTCGACCTTACGAGAACTGGAGTGGATCCTCAGCCTGGCGTACAGTGTGGGGTGCTGTGCTGTGACGAAGCTCCATCCATTGCTTCTACAGCTCCCTTGCGCACTCTGTAGAGGTGCCGGGAGCCAGAATGTGACGCAACTCCGGTCCAGGCACCTCTACAGGGCATGTGAGGGAGCTGTAAGCAATGCACATATGTATAGAGCTCCTCGCAGCCATACTCCCAGCCTACCCCAAACTAACACTTGGCGCTGGGCATCATATTGTGAATGGCTGCTGGGTGCAAGAACTGACAGTGCTGCGCTAGGGGGAGGCTGAGCAGTCTCTCACCTAGCGCAGTGGAAGGCACGCGGCGACCCACTGAACACAGATAGTTGAAGAACGTCACCAGCACCCCTAAGCGATAGTTACAGCAGTTTAAGTGTTCATTTATTGGAGAATGCTGTCCCTCATATGCTGCATATGAGAGACAGCATTCTGGTACATCCACATGGGAGTGCAGCAAGGATCCTTTCTCTTGTTCCACTGAACACAGGGTCGCGACCCACCAGTTGAGAACTACGGCTTTAAAATATCCAGGTGAATTACACCTTGTTTTGTTCAGGACAAGTTGGGTCTTCATTTGGGGGACAATGTTATTAATTGGGTATCACAGTGATCACATGATCAGGAGCCAATCCTCCGGGCTCCAGACTACTGGTTTGAAATGAGGAGCTCTCGGTGACAGCTCAGTCTCTGTGCTGGGGGCGCGTAATCAAACGTGCACCCAGCACAAACACAGGTAAGCACATATGTGGCCCTGTGAAAGAAAGCCCACATCTGTGATTCTGTATACAGTATATGTGTACGGCCACCGATGGTTGAAGTGTATGTCCAGCCAAGACTTCTTTTTTTTCTTAGTTTTGCATAGAGTGGGGAAGGGTAGAACCCTTCTCAGGCTATATTGCTATCTGGGGCTCAGTTATAGAGATTCCTCCTCACTTACTGGGCTGTTGACAATGGTTTCCCCCAGACAGGAAGTGAGGGAAAATCTGCAAAACACGTTGCATCTTTCTTTTTTTAAATAGTAGATTTGATGGTGCAATTAAATAGAAATATTTTGTTTCCCCCCCCCCC
>NW_017306395.1:1021604-1033174 GCF_000935625.1 Nanorana parkeri
TAAAGAGAAATTTTTTTTTCCCCCCCCCCCCCTTTTGCTTTCCCCCTTAAACATTTTGGATTTGATGACACAAATGAAAAAGGAGAATGTATAGTATATTAACCCAAATCAACCAAAACGATGCTGGCTCTAAGCATCGTTGCCATGGGTTACTGCACTCCACTCAGCTTTCATTTGTTTTATTGGGCGATATTGCCTACCCCCATTTCATAGCCGTTATGCCAACACACAACATTAAATCGACCGCTACATCTTTTGCTGCAATAACCAAACAGATTTACTATTGATTTATGTAGTTAGCAGATCTTTTCGGCAAACATGCTGTGCTCAGAGAAATAGAGGCTGTTCAGAGGCCGGGTGTAATTATCTAATTAACACCCTCCCGTGTTGTACAGCCTTGCCATACATTATTCCCATGCTGTAGAGATGATAATAATAGCTGTGCGCTAACACTTTACATTACTAATTCCTTTCCCTTTTGTAAACAGCCGTGCTGGAGCTGCTGCAAATTCAGCACAGGCCTCCATCCCTCCTGAGCCTGCAGGGCCTGGCAGATAAATTTGGAGGTTACCGTGGAGATGTTCATCCTGGGAGTATAGTCACACCCACTGGTTGCTGAGCAACACACAAAAAAAATCTAAAGTTGCTGCAGCAAAATTACAATTCAAATGTTGCAGCATTAATGTATACGCTTACTTATGGCAGACGTGGGATTGAGGCGGGGAGTATCGAAGTACGGTGACAAAACTGACAATACATCAGCAAAACACAATTTACAAACTCAGTGACTGCAAATAAAGAATAATATGTTGCAGAATATTTTATAAATAATCCGCACTGTTGCACATATGCATTGGACAGGAGTGATATTTCATCCATTCCCTGCAATAAGTCAAAGCTTATACTGGAAGGAGGGCAAAGGGCAATGATGACGTGTGATAAGCAGGAACTCTAATCCACCAATCACGTTTCAGCTTATCGTAGTCACAACAGTAGAGGAGTCAATATTGTTCCTGCATGTTACAATTCAACGCTCCACTTTTCACTGCATTACTGAATACACCTGATAGTCTCTCTTTTCTTTAACCAGTTGACATCCGCGGTGTTAAACCCCCTACCCGTCATTAAAGAGATATGCAGGCTGCCATTGCTGACCTGCTACTGGAAGTGTTGGCTGCATCATGCTGATGGAATGGCTTTAGTCTTTTCTGAGCCAATGACATAGAACAAGCGATAAAGAATTCTGACGTTTCCCTTTCACTTGATGAATACTTCTTCCAGGTCTGTGATGTGTATGTGCCATGCCAGTACACTCATAACCTATATCTAAACCATCGCAAGATGTGAAAGTTGCTAGGAGGATAGATTCTTTTTGCTAAAAAAAAAACTATTTCTCCTTGCTCCTTGGTTTTACTTTTTTTTTGGTGTTCACTTCCTGCAAAGCATTTAGAGTGCATTGTACACTCTCAGCATCTTTCGGATGATGGGAGCGGGCCAAGAATGGAGCCAAGTGCCAGGACAATGTAACACATGACACATGAACAGGAGTTACTTCATCCGTGGCTACCCAATGACCAAAGATAGAAGATAACGGATGCGGACGAAGCAGCGGAGGTGCCTGGGAGCGCAGAACCGTCAGCGCTGGTGATGGGCAACATCAGATGCAAGTCTGGCATAATGCATAAGTATACATGGCATACATGCACATTAGAGTGGAAGAGCTTTAGTTTGGAGAGCGGTGGATAGTGTGAGGATGCAAATATGAAAGCAGCCATTGTTGTTTTTAAAAGTCGAAGGCTCTAGGGCTACTTTATGCTGGCTTCCCTACCTGCTGATTGGCCTGGAACAAGCATCCAGCTGGTAAAGTCTGGAGAGTTCTAACACTCTTCAGTGACTCATTAAATATTAAAGGCAGGATTGCCATGACAGTCTTGGGGCCTGCAAATGCAAATACCATATTTCTGTACTCACAGGTGAACTTTAAAGTGCATGTGCATTGGACAGAGCGGGGGCAGAGGCTTGGAGTATGAGAACAAAGACTGCATTGTATTTGCTTAGGAATCACACCCCAACATTTTACTGTGGGTACTACATACATGAAGTTTGTGAGGTGTCATGTTGGTCCTTCTATACCCAAAAATATATAGTTAGATGAACTGGCTTCCATCAAAAAAAAGGTCTGAGCCATAATACTATGGCAATGGCTTGCGAAGCCATTTACACATTGTGAAACAATTTTACATGCTCTACAAAGCACTGCAGATGATGTTATTGCAATCTTAATTAAATTCAATTCTACATGACCTGAAGTTAACAGTCTAATGGTTTTCCAACCATGCCTAATCGTGAGATACTTGTGGCTCAGTAAGACAGCTGGCAGGGCACACTGGCACATATAGTTCCCCAATGGTAATGTAATATATATGGGACGCATCAATACTGTTTTTTCAGTATCTAGTGCCGATACTTTGCTTTTGGTTCTTGCCGATGCCGAGTACCGATACTTCCGCTGGCATCGAACTGGCTTCCCAGCCAATTCACATGGAGCCGGCCTCCCGGCCAATCAGGATCAGTCATTACTCGCCACCCGGCTTCCCGATTGCTTGGGAAGCCAACTCCATGCTCCATGTTCCCCCTACGGCACTGCCGGTCAAAGGAAATCTTCCTCTGACCGGAAGTTCCGGTATCGGGGAAGGTATCAGAGCACTTGGGTTAGTACGAGTATATATTTATTTATACACACACACACACATATGTTTTTCAACATATGTGAACAAGCAAACATTAGATCTTGGTTCAAGCAGTGACTACAAATAAAGGTGACATCCTTGAACAAATGGCACGTGAAACTGACATGGAGTAGTTATTCTTATATTCTCATGATGTAAATGAATGAAAATGCAGATGTGTCATGTGGGGAAAGTAAGTGTACCCCTACAATTGCCATCACCTTAAATCCTTGAAGTTAGAACAATATTTTTCAGATTAAGTGCCAATAATTACAACCTCCTTGGGGAGCATACAGGTGGAACCGGTGTTATTTAAACCTCAGATATCTAAAGTCCGGTGTTCTCTTTGCAATTGATGTGTGTGGTTTCATCGTGCCAAGATCAAAATAATTCTGTAAGGCCCTCGGAAAGAAGGTTGTGGATGCCTAGGAGTCTGGCATGGGATTTACAAGGATTGCCACATTATTTGATATCAATCATTCCACTGTAAGGAACAAAATGGAGAAGTAGTGTAGAATTCAAACCTCTGCTAGATTGTCCAGGACTGGCTGGCCCAGCAAATTTAGCCCAAAAGCTGTTTTTCTGATGCTAAAATGGGTCACCAAGAACCCCGAAAATGGATCGTGGAATCCGCCAATGACTCTTGCAATAGTTGGTGTCTAAGTGCATACATTTACAACCAGACAAAACTTGCCTGGAAATGTGCCTCAAAATAGCCTTTGCTTTAAAAGAGAACATTAAAGCAAGACTACAGTCAGCCATTAAACAAACAGGCAAAGACCAGGCCTTCCGGAGCAATGTGCCATAGACTGATAAATCAATGATAGAGTTGTTTGCGTACTGTACCCGTAGACAAGTTTGGCACTAACAGATTTCAGGAGAAGAACCTCATGACAATTGTAAAGCATGGTGGTAGAAATCTTATGGTTGGGGGCTGTTTTGCTGCTTCAGAGCCTCAGCAGCTTTCAGTTTTCGATTAGAATACAAAATCTGCATTATATTAAAATGTGCTCGATGAGAACGTGAGGCCACCTATCCATAAGATGAAGTTGAACTGGAAATGGAACTTTCAATACGATAATGATTTAGAGCACACTTACAAATCCACCAAGGGATGGCTCAAAAAGAAGAAATGGAGGGTTATGGACTACTAGACTAATCAAAACCCTGGTTTGAATCCCTTTAAAGTGTTGCAGGGAACCCACAAACATCGTGCAACTAAAGGAATTTTGCATAGATGAATATTCACAAATTTCAGATGTCAGAGACTGATGGGCAGTTATGCAAAACAACCACAGGTAGCAATGTCTACTAAAGGGGATAATGTCAGCTTTTGAGGGCCAAAGGTGTACTTACTTTTTCCAGAGTACACAATTACATATATTGAAATCTTTTGTTACATAATTAAAAAAGGAAAATTTTCATTATGTTTGTATTATTGTTTAAATCAATATCTGATTTATGCCAGTTCAAATATGTTGAAAAAGTCAACAATTTCCATGGGGTGTACCTACTTTTTCACATGAAAACACACACACACACACACACACACACACACACACACACACACACAGCTTTTCATTCTGCTGGCTCATGGTTCACATGATTTCACAGCAACTGACAGCTATCAATAGCAAATTCCCCCAACAAAGTGTCGCTTCCAGTACAGATGAAAAAAGGATTAATGGTTTTGACTATACTATGTTCCACTTTCTAGGTAAATGAATTACAGACCTTAATTATCACAGTGTCTCACAGGGAGTGTGCTGTAACACAGCAACCAGATTCATTCTTCAATTCTTATTAAAGGTTTTCTGATGAACAAAAGGTGCAGCATAAATAGTTAAAAGAAAGACCACACATTCGGACATGCCCTGCTGATAGTCAGCACATGTTTGGGCCATCACTTATTCTGGAGGCCAATACAGACCGGCACAGAGTGGCAAGGAAGGAAGATGTGTCGATTAAGTCGCCACAGCCGGCTGGTTTGGCTGTCATGATGCTAACCAAATCTGTCTTAGATTGTCACTCTACAGACAAGAAGGAAACGTGTCTGCCATCTCTGTCTCAGTCTCCACCGCACACTCACAAAAAATCAGGCTGATACCTTATCTCTATTATTTTTTTCATGTATACATTTAACTCCAGGCTTTCAATCAATACTAATTAGCAAATAATTAAGTCTATCCGATATGTAATTAACTGTCTAGTGCTCATAGCAGAATCATATAAGGCAGATATTTTTGCCTTTTAGAATTCTTACACTGAAAGCCCCATAGCTACATCTACACAATTGTGGACATACCATGTTTTGTTAGGAGATGAACTGCAACTCCCAGCATGCTCTATTCTTAAACAGCAGAGCTTGCTGGCGGCTGGAGATGAAATAATTAAGAATTCCAAGCAGCAGCTCTGTTGAGTGAAGATACAGCATGCTGGAAAGTTGCATGGTGCATACAATCATGAAACACCATGAAAGTTATAATACTACAGAAAACTGTCCCTCTTGCCTCATCTTGTGCCATACACTCATACCATCTCACAGGTCAGAAGACAAATGACACCAACAGTCAATTAACATTAAACACAGCATTAAATCCCCTTCCCTATTGAAGCAAGCAAATAGTTTAGTATAGTTACTTGGCTCTGGTGATGCCATGGTGGAGACAATGATGGGTGGTCCAGTCCTCCTGGTAACCTTCTGGTAGGGTGAGTGGGGAGAGTGCTGACTATGTATGGTAGGTGGTGGTAAGCTCATTGTGGTCTCCATATGACTCCCCTGTTTGCGTAGAAGCTGAGGGCTATAGTGAGGGCTGTGCACAGGAGAAGTGGGTGGAAGGCGCTCTCTTTTCATAAGCTCCATGGGTACAGTATAACTAGTAGGGTAAGCTGTTTTTGGTCCACTGGTGATGTTTGTGTGTACAACAGTCATGGGTATGCCAGACTGGGCAGGGTAGGCTGATGCTGACCGAGTTTGAACAGGCATGGAGTATCCAGTGGTTTGCATGAACTGTGGGTTTTGGACATTCATTCCACAAGCTGGGTAGCTGGCCGCCTCCAGTAAATGCTGGGATGGAGCGCTAGAAGGACGGCGGGTGAGTTCAGCCATTCTGGGAGAGACCGGCTGCAGTGATAAAGATTGTTGTGTGTTGGAAACGCCATCCATCATTGGGTTATTAAGGGTCTGTGCACCAAAATCACCACGCATAAGATCTCCACGGTGGCTGAAGCTATTGGAGCGGGCTCGAGACCTCAAGGAGTTGCTTTTCTGTGGATCTTGTCTCAGCATCTGCAAATCTACCCGGTAGCTCTTGATAAGACCTAAAAGCAGTCTTGCCTGGCCAAGATTTGCAGCCACTGATTTAATGTCATGTTCTTCCATGACAGCCAGTGAGCTGGGTGTGTCGAACCCCTGCTGTATCAATGCACTAATAGTTGCTTCAGAAAGGCCTTCACTTCTTAAAGTTGTAAGGAATTCCATATCTACAACCCTTTTTAGTTCGGCTCCAGAAAGAGCCTGAGGATGCGATGGATTTAGAGTGCCATCATAGGCATCATATGTCATCTTACCAGTGACATTATCTCTTACTGAGCCGTAGCCACGATTTGCAGAGATAGAAGAATTTCCCAGAGTGCCATCCATGGCAGCAGATTCACTGGGCTCCACCACTAGGCAGGTAGGAGCTGTCTGTCTCCCTCCAGTGGGATCAATGGCTCGTTCTATCATCTCATTATAAATCGGTCTGTTGGGGAACGCGGAAGCCTCTGAGCCATATCTGGGGTTGGATATATCTACTGTGTATCTGGCAGGGGAGGAATCTCGACTCCTGGAACGTTGTCCCTCGGCGATGACTCTACCTGTAGGATCTCTGTACATACGACCCAATTCTTGTGAGTGATATGGACGTGCTGGAGCCTGTTCCCAGGCCGTACGACTTGTGGGAGGACCGTAAGCATGTCCTGCTCGATTTAGTATTGGGTCTCTGTAATAACGAGGATCCTCCAGGGATCTGCCAGGCAGAGAAGGATCATTATAATAATCTTGGGTTTGCACAGATCCACGCCCAGACATTGCCATTTGCCTCTCGTTGGGAAAGCTGAAGTCTGGGACTGAGGTATTCCTCACTGGCCTGCGGTCCTGACGCACTGGGTGACCTTGCTGACCTCGGATATATGCGTCTGGGTTGGAAGAGAGGTCCGCCTTTATCTCCGAGCTGCCTGGCACGAGAATATCGCGGGATCTACTGCTTGGCAGCTTGTAAAAAGCTTCCTCTCCGTTGTAGGTCAGAGAATTGTTTATGCCGGCTGCTCTGTGATATCCTGATGAGATGTCTCCCTCCCAGCTGCCTTCATACCAACCTGCTGCATCCCAGCTATGCGATCGGCTGATGTTTGTGTGCCTGCCTGGAACCGGCATTGGATAAAAAAAAAACCTTTCAGCTTAGATACAGTGCTAGGAGGAGGAGGCGAGGAAACGTCTCAGTTAAAATCTTCTGTTACATGTATCAAAGAAAAAAAACACACACACAATAAACAGATGTAGCTGCACCTGAGCTCTCTGGAGGCACAACAGAAACAGGCGGCTTGAGTTACAAAAGTATCGGCTGAATTATTAATCCCACGTAATAGAAGACGATACAGTACAACACCCTGTAGACAGCGGTCTCTGCAGGCTTCAGGCACAGACTGGGTGTCCGCATCTAATCCTCATGGCTTTGCCTGAATGGAGGGAACATTTTATTTATATGGATAACTGTGTGCAGATTAGAAAACCTGCAAAGCCCTAATCCTGTATGACAGAGTGGACCCAGACACAGAACCTCCTGATGTCACAGTAACCTGCTGCTTTCAGAAAACCTCTCACTGCTATGCCTCTCGTCTCTCCTATTTACTTGGGTCAGCGGAGAATGGCTGAAATGGGGACATGGAGAATCTAAAACGACACAGCTCCAACTAAACTCTTGATGAAAGAATAACCTAACCAGGCTAGGATTTAACACACACACACACTCACAAGGAAAGGCTGAGACCAGACCCGCAACACTGATTAAAGCTGAAAAGGACACGTTAAGTCCTGGTTCACACCTAGGCGGCACCGTTTTTGCACGTTTTACACGCGCGTTAGCATCATGCGTTTATGCGCGTTGTGCACATTTGTATGCGCGTTCTAATGCGTGTACATGAAGATACGCAATTTGATTGGCAGCTCATAAACAATTGGGGGCAATGGAAGAACACGCGTATAAACGCGCAAAAACGCTCACGGAAATGTGCAACATGCTTCTGCTGAGCATTTTTGGGCATTTCCAATGAAGTCTATGGGGAGGAAAAGCGCTTTTAACTGCCCGAAGAAGCTACTGTACCTTTTCAGGCGTCTGGCGTTTTTCTGCTCAGGTGTGAACCAGGGACATTGAAAATCATGGGGTTTCTTGTGTTGGGCAGTTAAAAGCGCTTTTCGAACTGCTCAAAAACGCCTAGGTGTGAACCAGGGCTAAATCTACAGTTGTGGAGAACTTGACAGTTGTGGAGCAAATTATGCCATACACCAGATTTACAAGTAGGAAAATGACATTTATAAAGACTTGTGTTGTGTTCGTTAAAAGGGATCAGTAACCGCTACAAAATGCAGATATTTCAATTCAAAGTGAAAGTCACAAGACTGTAAACTGGTTTCATTCAATGCAACAGGATATACAAAGTTCCTTAAATGAGCAACAACTGTGGTGGTCTATGGACAGCACTGAAGGTAGCAGCCTACATACAGATACTGTAAGAAGGAGTCTCCACATGTCACGTGGCAGTTTTGTATAATGAATCCCCAAAATGTATGAACTAGAAGGCCTTGGACCTCATCTAGGAGGGTCCCTGAATTCACCATCTATTAGCTGCCATGCATGCAATACTTGGTGGTAAAATACAGACACCAACTCCAGCTTTTAAATGTAAACTAAAGTATTTTTTTTTAAACGGCAGTAATTAGCCGCAAGAACTTAGTTTCACAAATGAATATCAAAATCTGCCCATTGCACCTGCCTTGTATAACCGAAAATACATCTTTTGTTGGGTTACCAGTAGTTTCTCAAGCCAATGTCAACACATTGTGCACATTTAATGAATCCTGGGGTATGAGTCCACACGCTTACAGTGTTTCTTACACTGCGAGATATAAAGCATTGACTGCATTTAGCATGGCTTGCTATCGAAAAGAAACAGAGGAGCACACAGATGAGGACACTT
The DNA here is from genome assembly GCF_000935625.1 of Nanorana parkeri. Classification (NCBI taxonomy): domain Eukaryota; kingdom Metazoa; phylum Chordata; class Amphibia; order Anura; family Dicroglossidae; genus Nanorana; species Nanorana parkeri. Next base: position 1,030,571 of record NW_017306395.1, read on the forward strand.
CTGCTACATGCTTCACTGCCCTGTCAGCAATAATCCCCCCCCCACACATATTAAGGTGCCCATACACCTTACAATTATCGTACGATTTTCGTATGCGATCGACTTTTCATCCGAAAATCGTAAGTGTGCATTGCAGTGTCCGACCGACAGTACTGTACAATCGTAAGACTGTTGACGGTCAAGCATGTTTGAAAACTTTGCTAGATCGTACGATTGTCGTAAGGTTGCTGGCGTTTCCGTCCGTCAAAAGTCGTACGATCTACACTGCGCTTGCGCTAACGAAAATACGGCAAATCAATTACCGCATTTCATCCAGGTGCTTTTCGTTAATTATGGCTAAATTAATCTTACGATCATCAGGGCAGCGTGGGGCTGCCGTACTAAAAAATCGTACGACTATTCGATCATCGGACGAAAAGTTTAGTCCGATAATCGTAAGGTGTATGGGCACCTTTAGTATCAGTGACACTAGTAATAATAAACCTTTCCATTCATTGGGGTCAGTGAAAGTGGCAGCTATAATGCCCCCCCCCCCACACCCCACCCTCTGTAGGAGATCACCCAACCCAACAGCAAGTGCTAGCATAATCACAGTGATGGATACTGGAATGCAGAGAGCATTCCAACACTTGGCACTGCACAGCCACTCTGCATTGTATCCTGGAGCGTACAGATCAAAATTCTGGACCTGTCCCACAGAAGCTGGGACTATTGGACACAGTAACCAGGACCTTGTGCTCCACTTAGGAAGATTCCATGGACTGGCAGTTGGACACTAGAGGATGCATGGACATTTACACTACAGGCCAGTAGTGTCCGGTTCTACAGGCTCCATTTCCTACAGAGATGCAATCTCCTCCATAGGATGTAAAAGGTCAAAAAACACATCTACAGCAGAGGATGGACAGCATGAGAATCTGTACAGACAATCAATAGAACAGTTCAACAATACACGTTATTAAGTACACCTGTTTGTTGGTACACACAGTGAAAATGTTATGCTTTATAAGGATAGTGCATCATTGCCATAATGTATGAAGAAAGTACATGAAGCCCGGAAAGACTTCTCACTGACTGGTCTGCAGCAAGACTAATTAACACTATAGATGAAGACGAGGTTGTGATGATGGAACCTACCAACCCTTCTGTGGGGCCCAAAATATTTTTCAGTGCCAATAGCTGGGGTCACTATTCTCAACAGTGGTTTGTAGGTGTCAGTTAAGTAATCAGTATCCTTCCACAGTGACTAGCACTGGGAATCAGAGGCATGCTAAGTCTCTCTATATTCCACTATAATAAACTGCTTTGAAGTTTGCAATTACTTTTAAAATGTGGAAACAAAAAACAACGTAGCCGAATCCTTCCACCTGAACTCTGAAATCCATTTACTCTCTTAAAATGCATCTTTAGTGTAATGAATTTCCTGATCCGGCTGGTCACTGCACCATACAGCAGCTTACTTCTGCCCATCACACTAACTCACGCTGACCTTAATCCTTGCCGGATAACACAGTAATCCCTAAATCTATATACAGAGGACAAATACACAGCACACACAGGCACAGAGTTGTAATTATTTTCCTACAGGAAGGTCTTCAGCTCAGTGGAAGTATTCAGTGACAGCAGGGGGCTGCATGTCCCCCCACCCACTACACACATCCATTAATCTGGCTGCAGCCCACTGCCCTGCTGGCAAGATGGCACCACACTTTATGATCTAAGGGCCACATGGAGGCAACAGATGTGCTTGTTATTAGCTGGCCATGTTGGTATTAGAACGGCATTAACCCATTCACAGCTGTTCAGCGAGCAAGTTAACTCTTTCGTATAAAAGTTTGTGTAAGCTATGAAAAAGGATTTCTTATACGGGCACTAGGAAATATTACTTGGAGGCCAAGCCAATTGTGGGGAAGTCATCGAATATGGCATAAACTGACGGTTCAAGCTCCAGGACTAATTTCTGCTCACAGACAGATTGCGGTCAGCTTGGCAAAGTTCAAAATTATTTTTAAGGATGAAGTAAAAACTATGTTAATCTCAAATTTATCAAATTACCTGAACTACATTATGACGGTAACCTACACTGAGCGGCCAGATTATTATGACCACCCCATCAGTTGGGCCACCTTTTGCCTTCAATACTGCGGTACTGGGCAGTCCCGCTCCCCATCCAAGACTGGAGGAGGCGGACAGCAGGGGCAGCACGGCCGCATCAGTGCTGAGAGCAGGGCCAGCGAGGGCGTGTCAGTGCGGAGAGTGGGGGCAGCGCGGGCGCGTCAGTGCGGAAAGTGGGGGGCAGCGCAGGCGCGTCAGTGCGGAAAGTGGGGGCAGCGCGGCCGCGTCAGTGCAGAGAGCAGGGGGCAGCACAGCCGTGTCAGTGCGGAGAGCAGGGGCAGCGCGGGCGGAGTGTCGGTCTGGAGAGCAAGGAGCAGCGGCCGTGTCAGTGAGGAGAGCGGAGTAGCGCAGCCGTGTCAGTGAGGAGAGCGGAGAGTGGGGCGGCCGTGTCAGTGAGGAGAGCGGAGTAGCGCAGCCGCATGAATGGAGGAATGCCTGCTGTTTTCCCCAGCGGCCACTGTCAGAACACCCAAATGGAGCTTGTGGCAC
>NW_017306395.1:1033225-1068215 GCF_000935625.1 Nanorana parkeri
GTCGCCAGACACGTTACAATCTGGCCATACAATCTTTGTCCAATAAACTTTAGATCTACCAAAACTATGTAATATGAGGACCTCCCTAATCTATCCAATAAATCTGCATACAAGCAGGTAGGCCCTTGTACGACACACTTGTTGGTAGATCTAAAGGAGATTGTACAATCAAGGTTGTAATAGGTGTGGTGAGCTTTAGGATCAGAGCAGTGTTTGGCTATTGGCTATTTTACAGGTATGGCTTGATTTCAAAACTTTATTTTAGTGACTGGTCGCTTTAAGTACAGTTATTTACATCCAAACTTTGGACTGTAATCCTGTTATTACTGTGTACAAACTTGGAAGTGGAAGTTTTTATTCATAACTTCCATCACACAACAATCTTGTAATAGGAAAGAACATGAGAGGAAGAAGTGATAGGTCCTATTTACAGCTATATTTGCACACCTTTTAATTAGAAGGTTGGAAAGCAAGTAACTGAATAAGGGTCACTGTGAGCCCGGCTGAAATGGGTCAGTAGGTATGAGTTACAATATCGGTGCACATCATTGACAAAGTACACATTTCATTTGATAAGAAACCTTTTCATGAACACTTTGGCTCTTGACGCTTATTGCAACTAAAACGATAAAGAGATTCCTATTCTCTAATGTATCATTTGTATTCCACTTAATCATTTGTAAATTCCCAGCGTCACTTTGATATCCCTGAGCATGTTTAATAGCGTCTCAAAAACAATAATGTGTCACATTTCTACCTCTTTATTCATATACCATTGTACAAGTCTTCAAATATGTACGTTTAATCCTCCATTCACACTTGATCATGAGCGTTTTTTTGCACATTTTTGCACATTTTTGCAGGTGTATTTCAGGTGGCATAGTGGTTAGTGCTTCTGCCTTGTAGCACTGGAAGGTCCCTGGTTTGAATCCCAGCCACGTCACCATCTACAAGGAGTTTGCATGAGTTTCCTCCGGGTACTCCGTTTTTTTCCTTACTCCAAAGGCATGCTGGCAGGTTAATTGGCTTCTGTCTAAATTGGCCCTTGTATGTATGCATGTGAGACAGGGACCTTTAGACTGTAAGCTCCTTGAGGACAGGGACTGATGTGGAAGAGGTGGAGTTCCGTGCATTTTTCAGCACTCCCACTGAAGTCTATGGAGAAAAAAATTCAACCATCTACACGAAAAAAGCTCTCATATTCTCCTGAACTAAAAACAGAGCTCAGGTGTAAGCGGGCACCTTTGAAATTAATGGCATTCTTCATGTGGAGTTTGTGGCACTTCAGGAAACGTGCAACAAAATGCTCAGGTATAGTAATCAATGTACTAAAAGCACAAGTTTCTTTAAAAACTGTCTATATTGCAACATGTTTACAAAGATAGAAAACAATACAACCAGTGGTGGCACCAGGGTGAGTGGCACCCGATGCGGTTGCCACGCATTCGTTATGACGTCTGTGGTGTGACGTCATCACACATGTGCAGTGAAGTGATGGACGCCGGCAAAGAGAGGAGGGGATATTGACCTGGTGGGATCAGTTGTCGTGCTCTTGGTCCATGACCGAGTGCCCAACTTAGGGGGTTACACCAAAATTACCGTCAGTCATTTTGGGGTCGCTACCCTCTGATGGTGTCACCCGGGGCGGCCCGCACCCCCCGAAAGCCTTGAATTAAAATTAAGCCTGTGTTCATGATAAAAGGTACCAAAATGTCTTCTGACCTGAAAAAGCAGTTAACCAGAGTGTGGCTCCTAAATTAATCTGACCCTGGTCATAACCTATGTCCTAAGCACAGCACAACAAAGTTGCCCACCTTAGCCCCTCCATTGCTTAAAGAAAAACTCCACTTTTGTTAAAAATCAATCTAGCAGTATGACACCCTTCGAAAAACTATTGTCGCTCGACACGCAAGGCCCAGACCTGATCTCTCATCTCTATGCTTCCCTGATGGAGTCAGTACATGAGAACCTTCCCCCCTATGCCTCAAAATGGGAGCAAGAACTAGGGTGTTCCCTAGATGAGGACACATGGTCCCAGATTTGGTCCACAACTGCAAAGAGATCTACCAGTGTATAAGCAGTAGAAGCGAACTACAAATTACTTCTAAGATGGTATCTTGCCCCTCTCTGCATATCCCGTGCAGTTCCCTCCAGGTCTCCGTTCTGTTTTAGAGGTTGTCACGCTGAAGATTCCTTTCTTCACATTTGGTGGAAGTGTCCTAGGATCCGTCGCTTTTGGTCTAGGGTGTATCAATTAATTTATACTGTTACGGGACAATTGCTTAACAAATGCCCACTTGAAGCACTGCTTGGTAAACAGCCGGTGGTCTGCACACGAACTCAGTTTCGGCTGGTTACCCATATTTTTACTGAAGCTAGGCGGGTGATTGCACAAGCTTGGCACACCCCCACAGTCCCCTTTTCGGAGGTCTAGCAGAGGGTTTCACGAGTAATGTTCTTTGAGAAAATGTCAGCTGTCCAGTCAGATAAATTTCCCATATTTGAGAAGGGAACCGTGGATCATTTCCTACATGCCTTCTATTTTTAATTTAGACTTGCTTGTCCTCTGAATCCCCATACACCTTCCATGCTCGTGGAATATATACCACCTATTGTCCCAAACATAGCTGAGGGCCAAGTCCCTTTCCTGTACCCTTACCATTCCTATTCACTTTTCTTCCCTACCCTTCTCCCCTTCCTTAACTTACCCTACCTTACCATGAGTCTCCCCGACAGGGCTTGAGTACTTAAAGGGCCCTCATTGTTGTTTATCCACCTCTTTTATATCTCCTCCTCCTATTTAATAGTTGCATGACTTAACCTCCCTGGCTGTATTCCAGAGTCTGGCTCGGGGTTAATTTTCTGTACCGAGAGCGGTAACCCTGAGCCAGACTTGGGAATGCACAGAAAAGTGTCACTTACCTTGTCCCTGCGAGTCCGCGGTGTCCTCTGCTGTACGCGGCCGGCCGATGCCGGCATTTGGCTTTTAGTATACACACAATACAATGTAATCTGCTATGATTACACTTATATATCAAACTATTTCACTTCAATTTTGTCCCTAGAGCTTTGTCCAACTATATACGCTTATAGTTGTATATCCAACATTGACTGATCTGTACTTCCATTTTGTACTACTATGTTGTAATTACAATTTTTCTTTTGCTTGAAAATCAATAAACATTGATTGGACAAAAAAAAAAAAATCAATCTAGCATATATCAATGCTGTACACACCAATTTGTAGTTCAGGGTTATTTAAAAAAATTGCTTTTTTTTTCACTTAAAAACGGCAGTCGTAAACCGTCAAAAAATTAACTGCAATGACCACCTGCAGGCGGTTGGTGTATGAAAAGCCCCCAAAAATGTCATGTCACTTCCTGCTTGTGTGATTGACCAAGATAAAAGTTTTAAGCATCCCCTGTAATAGGAATTTCAGTTTTGGTGAGATAATCCCTGAGAGTTTGCTACTTCTCTGCAATCTATGCACTGCACTGCATGGGCTAAGTGCTCATTTATGGCACTAGGGGGCTGGAGCACAGCAGATCTAGTTGTCTGAACCTCGCTACCCTGGAAGTCAGCACTCTTCTGTTTTCCCACTGCTCTCCGGCTGTAGACTGTCCTCACATCTAATGTAGGTCTATGGAAATTCCATTAGGCGTGATTACATTAGAGGTCATTAGACTACCAGAGCCCAGGGAAGTAGTAGTTGCAGGGATAGGTCTAGCAGCCCCGGGGGGGTGGGGGGGGTGTAAGCGAGGATCAAGCAAGTAAATCTGCTTCACTCCAGCCCCTAGAGATAAACAAGCAGGTAACCCTTGCAGTGCGAGTGTATACTCACGGCAAGGGCAGTTTTTTTGGGGGTTTTTTTGTTTACCCGGAGCTGGCCTTTAAATTTCAAGATCTGATCAGTTATTCCAGTCTACTGAACTGGAATAAGGATTTAGTGGCAATCAAAGAAGTATAATCAACAGACTTGGAGACATGATACCACTGTCCCTGGCTGCAGCCACTATCCTATCCAGCTGATCAGTATACAGGCTGCAGACTGTGTCACAGTTAAATAATGGGAAGTATCTGTTACAGCATAAAATGTCATTGCTCCATGGCAATGATCTGGTAAACACAGGTTCCAAAGAGGAGGTGTCTTCATCAAATAGAGTGTGGTACAAATTATAGGGACAACAGACAACACAACCAAGACAACCAAAGTTGGGGCAGAGCTCTCATGACAGCAAGGTCAAAGGGCACAGGGATCCGTTACTGATCACCAGAGCTGGATGAATAATTGAAATGAATCCAAGGAGTGGACAGGTGATCACATTTCAAAATGACTCATCAAACCCTTTTTAGCACAAAACCAATACTGGAACCCTAACCGAAACAACATTAAAAAGTTATACTATTTTTGCATTTAGAAGTAACGGTTTATCCACATTTAAAGAGGCTCTGTCACTCTTAACCATTTAGGTCAAAGTGATACTAAACCCCAACCCAGGTATACTCTCCTGCAAAATACCGGGTGCTACTGGGTATAGGGGAGCATATGACCTCCCAAGATGCTGCGCTGCCAAGTGAGCATGGCATCATCAGCTCTGTGTAACACAGAGCGAACGTAGGGCTGACTCCTGGACTAATGAAGGAACACAAGGAAGGGGGTTATACATGGAGTGGACTTCAAAGAGAGTCTGTCCCTGAATGGGCAAAGTGAGTCTCTTTAAATCAAAATTCCATTAGTAGAACTCTAGCAAAACTTTTTCTAGCTTTGGGAAAAAGAAGAAGTAAAAGAAGAAAAAGAAGAATGGTGGATCTGTTCGGCTTTTATTGCCGTGTCCCGAACTCTCTCCAAAGGAAAGGAAATCAAACCTTTAACTGGTGTGTGTGTGTGTGTGTGTGTGTGTGTGTGTGTGTGTGTGATCGTCCAACGAGGAGCAAAAACCTGACAGAAGTTTTGACTCTCCAAACTCTACCCAAAGCCAGCCAAAGGTTTCCTAGTAGATGACGATCCACTTTAAGCATCATGTGTATCTAATATAGCTATAGTCCATAATAGAAGTCACCAGCACTCGATGATATGTGCAAGTAAAGCACTTTTTATGAAATTGTCACATGCGTCATACAGCCGACGTTTCGGGGCCACGCAGGGTCCCTTCTTCTGGGCGACATAGTGACAGTCACTTTGTCGCCCAGAAGAAGGGACCCTGCGTGGGCCCCGAAACGTTGGCTGTGCGACGCATGTGACAATTTCATAAAAAGTGCTTTACTTGCGCATATCGAGTGCTGGTGACTTCTATTATGGACTGTATCTGACACGGCGCCATCTGTGTTGTCACCTCAAGCACCAACCTTTCATCCAAGGTCTGTATGGAGTGCAGGTGATTTAGTGTGCTCCAATATAGCTATAACACATATGTCTCATATTGCCATAACACATTATATTAACACTGTTGCAATCTTAGAAGAAAAAAAAAACTACAACCCTTTCTATGAAAGAAAATTGCTTTGTATTAGGTATCATGATTTTCGGGTCATGCTACCCCTTGGCATGTCACAGCTGAGGAGATGGAAAAAACACAAGGACACTGATGGATGTGTTTTATCAATAAGCGTGATTTAGTAAACTGGGTGGGCACAGATATATTGTTTTCAAGGGTGTTCAGTACAAGACAGGTAATGAGTTACTGTACATAGCTGCAAGGAAAGAAAGTTAATTAGTCTCCATGCACTGATTGAATACAGTTAAGTGAAGTAAGGCCCCATTAACACTTGGCACATGCATGATGCCCGCAGTGTTTTTGCATATTTTTTTGCCACGATTGGCATGCATCCACATAGAGCAGCCCATTCATTTCAAAGGGCTGCCCTACACATGACAAACACAGCACAGAAGCTCATGCAGCTGTTTTTTCATATATTTTGAACGTGCATTTTTTAGCACGCAAGAACACGTCTTGCCTCCCGCGTTTGGGATGCCATTGACAATAAATGTCACCGCAAGCACAACAAGGGCTTTGTGCGCAGTTTTTGCAAAGGTGTGAACATTGTGCAATTTTGTGCATATTCACATACGCAGCAAGTGTGGATGGAGCCTAAAAGAAAATGTTCTCGTTATAGTATTGGTAGTTGGGGCCCCCGGGCAACGGACACAACCTCTAACACACTGCATAGCCAGGAAGGAGTATTATCGCACTAAAGAAGTATCCTCTGTGCTTTCTCCTCCAATACCCTTCTTACCATATGTTAGGAGCACAGCACTGAGTAGTGACACAGAGCCTGGCTCACAGTGCTACACTCCCAGGCAGCATTATTTCTGGAACACAAGGTAAAGCTGGAAACTAAAACAATATATATGACAGATTATACTGCAAGCAGCATGAACTAAAATGCCTAAAAGTATATCAGTGATTTTAGATACATTATATAACTGGATGAAAGGGTCTATTGAATACATGCCTGGAGTTCAACTTAGATAACAATAGAGTTCCTTATAATGTTAAAAAAATGAAGCAGTGCAAACTAAATGAAAAGGTGAAAAGATATGTAACCCATAGCAACCAATCAAATGTTCTGACGAGTCCAGATTAAAGAGGGGGATTATTTCTGATTGGCGTTTTCACATAGCATCATTGGTCTTTGACATGAGAGTAAACCAGCAATTTCCGGTCTTATCCCTAGCAGAAGAGCAGACGACTTTGCATTCTATCTAGAAAGCAAATAATCCACTCACACAACACACATCACCACAGGCAATAAATAGCTCCTGCATTTGCTAATCAGGAGTAGCACTAATGCCTAAGAACATGATGCTAATCGCATTTCTAAACAGACGAAGAAGAACCCTTACATAGAGTAGACAGGTTCTGCAGCAGCTCACACATTCAGAAACTATCCAATAACACTCAACATTTTTATCAGAACTGACTCAACAAAATATAGGGCTTAAGGCACACAGGCTATATGTGGCATAGTAAATGAAAATCTCCATAAACCTAAAATGATGGTGAAGCTATGGACATACAAATATTTGTGACAGTTTCTTTCCTCCCTGCTGGGACACAGAGCAGCGCCCAGCGGGGAGGAGAGAGAACGGATGCACCGCTATTTCGGACAGAAAAATTTCACTTTCAGCATTTTGCCAAGTGACATTTGCGGCCAATAATTTTCTGTAGCACATTTCTTTGAAATTAAACTTAATTTGCTTTTGCACAAGAACCCCACCTCCCTCACCAATATTGAAGGCTGGCCAATATAAATATGTAGCTAAACTTTTTCCAATGGCAATCACATTATATGACCATTCAGTGTAAGTGTAAAACAACCATGTGAGTCAAATTTGGCCATCACTGTGCATGCCAAACCTTTTGGGGGTTTGTATACATGTGTTTTTGGCTGGGGTCCTGCATGGAGTAGGATGTCTAAAGGTTATCCAACTGCTCATGGAGTGGGTCAATGTAAATAAAGCAGACTGTATTTTGGGTTGCAGGCAGTGGCGTAACAATCACCATAGCGACCCAGGCGGTCGCTATGGGGCCCGGGCACAGTGGGGCCCGGCCAGATGCCGGGCGGGCCGCCTGCATTGCTATGGGATCTTCTGCTGCTGGCTTTCACTGGCGTCTGAAGACGAACACGCCGCTGTTCAGATCATCTGTGCAGCGAGAGAATACCACCATGGTCCAGTTCTGCTTTAATTCAAACAGCCAGATCTAAATAGGGTTCTTAGCACTAGGCCATGTGACCTGTCATTTAGCGATTTTGTTTTTCTTTTCCAAATATGGTTGTAATATTCTACACCAGGGGTCAAAATTTCTAGTCCTGAGCTACTAGCCAGGCCGTAAGAGTTACTCACCACCAGTTGCCCACCTAACTCCTACCCTGCCGCGGGCCTTAAGTCCGCCCCTAAACACAACCTCTTAAATTATCTTATAAATGACACTGTTACATGTTTTATGCAGAATAAAGTTACAAAAATAAATATAAACAACAACTTTAACATTACCATAAAGCTCCCTGCGCCCACATATAAAATAATACATGGTGATCTAGTGGTGATTGGTAAGGTTTGCTGCAGACCTTACTAATCCATTATTTTTCGGCCGGAGCTCAGTGAGTAGCTGTGGCTGAAAGGAACAGAGACAGCTCAGCCAGGAGCAGCTGCTCTTACAATTCAGGTACGCGGTCCATGAACGCAAACCTGACTGAATTTTCACTCGCCTGCACTGTATTTACACTCGCCAATTGCGAGCAGGTTCTACACTATTAACAAATTACCATTATGAACTTTTGTTTTCTTAGTTTTGGATAGAACGGTAAGGGGTTGGAGCACCTGTCAGGTTTGTATTACTGTCTATTTCCCTGTTAGCTTTAATATTTCTGTCTGTCTTGGTCACCATTGTCACCGGGACTAAAAGAAAGGATAATTTTAACATTTTGCCTTGCCAGCAGAATAATACTAGAGGGGATATCTTCCAATAGGGACACTTGTCCCCATGATAACTCAGTAAGAGGGCATTTCCCTCAATTTGGAGAGATTACCTTTTACTCCTTGTTGTATCTACAAGACAGGAAGTGAAAGGAAATCCTGCAATGAGACATAAATTGTAAAAAAAAAATACTTTGTATATATTTTTAGGTTAAATTTTTGGCATATATCAGGATCTATTTTGGTTACATTGAACCATAACCAGAAGATATTTCCCCAAATGTGTCTGTTCATGTAGCAGTACAGCCTCTACATAAATCAACCTTCTGAAGCAGTCTCTAAAATATAGCGACAGTTTCCTGCCGCATGCTCTTCACAGATGAAATAGAAGTGTATGCACTACAAGTATTTCTATATATGTGTTCCAATGTATAGATATATTTAACAAGCTATAGATTATTGTCATCATCATTATACAGCATTTACAGTATATAGCGCCAACATTTTGCACAATGCTTCACAATATAAGATATATCTCTTTTCTTAAAAAAACCTTTTGAATAGCAAAAAAAAAAAAAATGAAGGCGTGTGATGCTACAACATTCACAGATGGTAAACCGGCCTCGTATCCATTAATAGATGTTATATAGCTTGTGTAATGCTATAGAGAGATCGGATGCTCCTGTGCCTATTTATATACAATGTCCAGGTGCAACTCAGGAATAACTCACGTTAAATCTCAGTGTTCAGTGAGCACATCTGTAGCTATTCCTATCCGGTGCTGCAGGCTGAAGGAAGAGAGAGGGGCAGATGGTTAATGCCAGCTTGACTAACCAGCTGAAATTCGTCTGCCCCCTACTGTGCAATCACTTAAGGTAAAGGCTGGTGATTACAGCATACAGCTAAGGACACAAAAGTCAAAGCACCAGAACAAAACGGCAACCAGAAGCTTAGATTTTATGAAATGATAGAGCAGTGTAAAGTTCTCCTGATACCCGTCACATAAAAAGGAGCCTTTGTTGGAGATCAGAATCCATATAACCGACGCTGTATATTTATTTTGGGATTATGGGGGAGTAACCATACAGGTTATGGTGAGAAGGGACTAAAGCAACCAAAAAACATCCCTCACTCTAATCAGTGCATAGCACAGTAAGGTCTCCTTAAAACATAACTCCACTTTTGTTGAGAAAAAAACAATCCCCTCTGGGTGATAAACGTACATTCCAAGGATTTCAACAAATGTTGTTGCAGGTTCCTACCTTTCTCTGTTCTGAAGAAAAAGCTGTTTGTTTCATCACTCCTTGCTAGTTCATTATAACCACCTGGTGCACTTTCAGAGCTCTAATGAGGAAAGTTGCAGTGTTTGTACACCTTTAAAAGTACTTAACCCTTAGCGAGTATCTTACCAAAATACAAATTTCTATTGCAGTAGATAACTAAACTTTTACTTGTAGACTTCTGGGAAAGTCTGTGATACAGTCACACAAGCAGGAAATTACTTTTCTGGGGGCATTCTGATCATCGGTGGGGGTGCAGACCGCCTCCAGGACGCCATAGTGCATTCAATTTTATGAACGGTTTTAGAAAATTACAGCGGCTTCAGTTTGAAATGGAAAGGTCATTTTTAACGACATCCAGGACTGCTGGTGTATACTACAAATATAACCTAATATTATAGAGCCATTTATTCTAAGCTGCGGCTATTTGACCATCATCAGTGCAGTATATGGAAACCATGGCTTCTGTTGAATAGGGGTCTGTTATACTGCCTCGCAGGGTCTCAAGTACCACGCCATTAGGGCTGAAATAACTAATCAACTAAGTCGTTAATATTAGATAACGAAAATCATTCTTAACGATTTTCCTTATCCATAAGTTGGACATTCCATTAGTTGGCCTGCTGCAAGTGGCCGCTGGCAGACACTCCCACACCACTTGTAGAAGCGGAGCCACCAGAAAAGAGGGAGCCGCATACCACACTGCCCAGCATTCAACTAAGACACCTGGTCATCCATGCAATAGCATTGAATGAGACTCAGAGTGAGCACGCCAGTGGCATAGAAAGCGGAGGGGAGGGAATCCTCTCCTTGCCTCAGCCTCCTCCTCTCTTCCTCCAATGGTTGCTTATAGTGAACTATAAACGGGCTGAATAACAATGCAGTGTCTCTAGCGTGTGTACTGTATGTGTATTGTGTAGGTGTGTATTGTATGCTGTGTGTGTGTTGTGTGTGTATCATGTGTTGAATGTGTGCTATGTGTGTATTAGGCCTCATTCACACTGGCCGTACACGTCCGTGTGGCGTGCATGCCTGTAAACAGCCGATCCCGGGAGGGACAGGTGCTGCGTGCGATTGAGCACAGCAGCTTGTTCTCCCCTATGGGAGGATGCAGCTGTATGGTGTCATCCGTGTGGGTACGGGTGTCCAGTCCACACATGGATGCAGTGCGGACACCTGTACTCACAAGAATGTGCAGTTCGGGTGTCCATATGACACCGTACAGCCGCGTCCTCTCAAAAGGAAAAACAGGCTGCTGCGTGCAATTACACACCGCACGGAAGTGTATGCCCAGTGTGAATGAGGCCTTGTGTGTTTTATGTGTGCGGTGTGTGCGCGCGCGCGTGCAGTCAGTGGAGTCCAATATTATAACAGGGGATGGGGAGTGAAGACGGTCACAAAGATGTGGAGGGGGGTGCCAGTCTGGCTGCCAACACAATTAAGCCTGTGAAGCCCCTACACACTGCACGCAGAGCCGCGTACAGCAAAGTGAAGCGGCGGTGCGCAGAGCTTTGCATGCAGTGTGCCTAGCACCATCTTGTTAATGTGCTTGGTAATGTTTTCCTTGCACAAGTTCTTTCTGTGACATATGCCAAGAAGCCTGAGTGTATTGCCCTGCAGAGGCCTGAGTGTATTGCCTTGCAGAGGACTGAGGGTATTGCCTTGCAGAGGACTGAGCGTATTGCCCTGCAGAGCCCTGAGCGTATTGCCCTGTAGAGGCCTGAGTGTATTGCCTTGCAGAGGCCTGAGTGTATTGCCTTGGTTTGTTCCTTTAATTCTTTTTTTTTATCCTATGAGTAGATTAATTGGAAAAAAATAATCGTCCAACTAATAGATTACAAAAATTATCATACGGTGCAGCTCTAGAAGCTATAAAAAGACATGAGTTTCATACACTGCACTGATTATGGCCAAAAAGTTTGAAACAGCTGCACGCAGTTTGGAATAAATGGCTCTATACTATTAGGCCCCATTCACACTGAGCGACATGAAAATCGCAATATGTGCGATATTGCGCGCTGCGTCGCGCGACTTTTTCCTATTGGGCTGTATGCAATCAGGAGCAAAATCGCTCGAAATCCGCAGAAAAAAGGGTCATGTAGGAGCGACGAGCTACAAGCGATATTGAGCGGCGACATGTGAACAGCTCCATTGAAATGGAATGGAGAAGCTACAAAGAGCGATATCGCGTGGAAATATGAGCGATATCGCTGCAAAAATCGCTCAGTGTGAATGGGGCCTAAGGCTATATTTGCACTATACACCAGTGGTTGTGGATGTGCATTTGTCTAATGGAGTGTAAAGCAATGATAGTCATGGTTCCGCACACTGTCCTGAAATGAAATGAATACCTTCCTTTGTAAAAAAAAAAAAAAAGCTTTACTATGCTACGTTTTGATTACGTATTGATTATGGTTGGAAACCCTCACAAAGAAAAAAAAGTTTCTCCGGGTTGGGATCTGAACTTACAACCAAAGTGCAGTAAGGAAGCCTCATTGGTATCTATAAAGTCACCATGCTGCTGCATATGCATGTGACCAGACACATTTTATATAGGGAATGTAGGTGAACGACAGAGAGAACAATTTATAGACATAAGGGAAATGTTATTTTCAGCAATGAATAAAACACTGAGCACACAACAATACACAAATGCTCCTCTTCATTGCAACCAGAAATAGAATTGTGGAATGTGCTTGCAACAGAATGAAATCAGACTGCCATTCTACATACTATAGCAATACAACCACAGCACAGCACAACACCTAGAGTACATACATGCCGGAAAGGTGAACTGTATGTATTGTCCACTAGCAACCAGTTTCTTTCCATCATGTTGCAATTTTTAAAATGAAAAGTAGAAGAGAGAAAGCCGCTAATGCTGCAGCACAGACAGTTCATCTTTCACACATAAGGGTGCCTGAATGCAGATTAGCAACCTGTGGTCAGCCATGCCATCTCCAGCATGCTTACCTTCACAGATCTGGTCCAGTCGCAGCCTCTTCACCTTCTGCCTCTCCAGCACGTCCATCTTCTTCTGTGGGCAATCTGCTATACCCTGGCATATCTACCCCACGTCACTGCTTGCCAGGCTGCAAGGAAGCAGGGAGTCAAATGATTTCTCCTTGAAACAGCACAACAGCTACTTTTATCATGATGCTACTAAATGTATAAATAGCATTGCATATAAAACGCCAGGAACTTTTTCATTTACAGGACAGTCAGCATAACAACATCAAAGCTGTGCTTGTTCACAGCAGAGCAAGTGGAATGTGAACATTCTTCAAGAACTTCACGAAGCACTAAACTGACTACAGAACAGACCCCCATGTTAAAGCATCTAAACCCCAAAACAAAATGCAGCATATTGAAGCTCATCAGTCCCTCTTTTTTCCTATTTATTTTCACCTGGTGATGCTGTACCTAACAAATTCTTCTTGTTACTTTGTATCTACGCTCACTTCTCCATGGTATCTAAAGGAGTCATGTTTCTCACACAGGCTGGATATCAAATATGTGTCAGCCTTTGTTCATCTCCATTACTTCATAACTTGTTTTTCAAAGTCTTTTCAGCTCTCAGGAGGTGACAGAGACACTGGATTTCTGGTAAGATGATCAGGTATTTGCTGAAACTGTTCTTAGCCTGAAAAATGAAGACCAATTCAGCGACCACATCTATACTTGGTAAGCCGCCATATATTACAATGTTGTTTTAAGGCTTAGACATTTTAGCTGCAGGAAAAAGTCACCACAGAAATACATTGTGGTCCGAAGAAACTTCAAAGAAACATTGTACAAAAGGCTTTTTGGGAAACACTATTGGAAGTAAAATCAACTTGCTGAACTATTTAGGTGGGTTTTTTTTGTGAAAGGGATTTCAGTTTGATCATCTCAAGGTAAACCAATGATCATATACGATTTGCCAATGTATTTCTCGTACCTGGAAGGTCCTGTTTTCTGTCTAGGAATAGCCTTAAAGTACCAGTGTACCCTTTTATTAAAAAAAAAACACAGAGTTGTCTATACTGTTTATTACCATTAAGCTTGTAGTTCAATCTGTGACTGCAGTGCAGACAATGGGAAAAATGTAATTGAAATCCTGAGCAGAACTACAGAGTCAGGCAGTGTAAAGTTAGAGCAGACTGCATTTGAGGTCTGATTTTTGATATAATAAAGAAGAATTCGGACATTTTAAAGCCTCTCCCTTCCAGTAGGGCTACCCCTGCACTGCAAGGGTTAAAGAAGAAATATGGGGTTAAGGCTTTTTCCCATAGTTCTCCTTAGGGTAACGGGAGGACACAAACTAGCGTCCTCCCGTCACCCTAGGCTCAGTATACCGCAAGCTGTAGATCGCGGTATACTGAGACGCCGCAGCTGAAGCGGATCCCGACAATTATGTCTGGATCCGCCCGGCTGCGTGACTGACAGCTGGCTCTGCCTATCTAGAGGCAGAGCCAGCTGTACCCGCCCCCGTCCGTTCCGCCAGTCAGCGCTGTGTTCGCTCACCTCCCGATCTACTGAGCCGACCTGTGACAGTCTCATTGTCACCGGTCGGCTAGAACTATGAGGTGAGTGAAAAGCACTCACCTCATAGTTCTCCTTTAAGTGCTCATTTTGTCTAGAAGGCTCAAATGAAGCCGATACACTCCCCTGATCCACGATCTTGCTGGGATGCTAGATTGGTCAAGCAGCCTCTTCTACCCAGGCTCCAGTGGTCTAAAGGTGCCCATACACTTTACAAATATCGGCCAATTATCGTATGCGATCGCATCAGATCGATGGGCAGTGTACAACCCCAAATACTGTATAATCGATCGACTTTTGACTAACCAGCAGGTTAGAAAACTCCGGTCGATCGTACAATTTTGGCAAGGTTGGTGGCGTTTCTGTATGTCAAAATTCGTACAATTTACACTGCTTATGCTCAAACGAAAATACCTGCGGTCGATTACTGCTATTCGTCCAGGTGTTTTTTTTCCACTACAGACTGATTGAACCTTGCGATAATCGGGGCAGGATGGGGCTGCCGTACGAAAATCGTAGGACGGTTCGATCATTAGACGAAAAGTTTTGTCCGATGATCGCAAGGTGTATGGGCAGCTTAAGGACCTGAGTAGTTTGGCAAGAGAAAACTGGGCAGAGCTTACTACACTCAGGCCACCAAAAAGATGTGTCGTCATCCCACAACAGGACATAGGCACTCAGAGCCTTTCTGGCAGATTAACAGTTATTTCTCTGTACTTGCAGGCTCTAAAGGGATAAAACATTGAAAAAGTTCCATGTATTGCCAGGATCTATTACACCTGTTGTATTTTTATCTTTTTTCCCCGTCGAACACTCCTGTTTATGGGGCTCGAGTATCACACAGCCATGTTTAGAATTCACAGAACGCGATTCAATTTACAAAACTGTAAACTGTGTCGTTTAAAATACCAATCATGTTACAACTGCTATAGGAACGGAACATAAAACTCTACTTTTCCAATTTCCCAAAGTGTATTTAGTGTACAGTATTCAAGTAAACTTGGTAAATCTGTTTTCCTACCACTAGAGGGCAATGTCTGCATAGAACTTGTGAAATCCTTTGGGGAATGTAATTTCTGAGGATCTTTTGTTCTGTAATAGACTGTCTGTGTAAACAATCATCAGGCATAATAAATAGTGCTTCTGTTTGATATAATACACACGATGCCGAGGATCACACTGGTGCTGCTGCATGATTATACGTTTTTCAGTGCATTTTTGCAGCACGTTTATCCGCGTTTTTATGCTTCATGAGTTTTTCTTTTGGCCAATGACAAGGAGCATTGGCTGTGAGATCATTAGGCAGTCTTCCTTCAACCATAAGAAATTTACTGACCATATAACTAGGGATGCACAGATACTTTTCGAGTACCAGTGCAGATACTTGGCATTTTCATGAGAACTACCAGGGTTGCAGCGGCTGCAGCTGGGACCAGGCTCTGGCGCTCCACCACTGTCCTGAAATCATTAGTCTGTATTGTTTTAGAAAAACTGTCACATGACAATAAACAAAAATGTATCAGTACTCGGCAAGTACCAGTACTCGTACTCGCAAAACTGGTATCTGTGCATCCCTTTATTTATATTTATAAAAACAAAATCGTACATTAAAACAGAGATGTACAAATCCCAGGAGCTCCGTGTGTTCCTTACAAATGACAGCTGCCTCCTAATTTTGGAATTTTTCTCTAGTCTAGTCTTGGAGCTCAAAAGTATCGGTACATGTACTTGTACCGAGTACTGTACTTGGTATCTGCGCAACCCTACATATAACCATGATTTTTTTCTAGCCAAAAAATTCCTGGGTAATGATCAGTAAAATGCTTGCATTTAGACACATAAACATGTATGTGAATGTGTAAAATTATCATTCCATTGCCAACACTCTGTTTTCAATGTAATTTTCCTGCTTGGACATCATTTACACACTTACACGTATGTGAGTATATGCGCAAATACGTGTTTATGAGTATATGGGCATAAAATGTATGTCCTCAGACTGAGATTTTTTTATTTTGTTACTGATCTGAACACAGAACATGTTTAAACACCTGTGTGCATGGTTCCATTGAAAACAATATACCTGCCTTCAGATCTAAATAAATAAATAAATAAAAAAGAAAGTCAGGAAATCACCAGCACTCAGTAGTAAAGATAAATATGTCCCTTTTATTGGACAGAAAGCGTCACAGAAAGCGTCACAGACAAATAAACCGCTGTTTCGGGACCGCGCAGGGTCCCTTCCTCAAGGCAGAAAGATGTGACCAACATCTTTCTGCCTTGAGGCAGGGACCCAAATTATAAACCAAATTATCCAAGGCAGAAAGATGTGACCAACATCTTTCTGCCTTGAGGAAGGGACCCTGCGCGGTCCCGAAACGTCGGTTTATTTGGATGTCTGTGACGCTTTCTGTCCAATAAAAGGGACATATTTATCTTTACTACTGAGTGCTGGTGATTTCCTGACTTTCCTGTGTTTGCACAGCGCCATCCGTGGTATCTCATCACTGCGAGCACCACTTTTTTCATATCTGGCCGGGACTGCTGTGAGGAGTGCGGAGGGTCTCTCCATCTACTTGTATAAATAAAAAGGAAAACGTTTTGCATTGCGTTTTTGTTTTTTTTACAGCCATGTGTATAAGGCCTAAGCACAAAAACCCTCCAAAACCCATGTACACATTTTTCATGTACTTCCATTGAAGTCTATGGCGCCAAAAAATGCACTGTGCAGCGCCAAAAGAAGCACCAGCACCTTTCCGAAAATCACACTGCACCATGTTGCATTGATGTGAACCGGCAGCATTAAGAGTAATGTGATTTCCATTGTCATACAGTGTAGCAAGACAGCAGATGTCATACAAATCACATTAGTGTGAACATGGCCTAACTAGCTTCAACAGTCCACAACGTTGTGCCATCTTACCATCAAGGGAACGCATTGTTAAAAAATGTGGTTACTCTCCAGCTATTAAGCTTTGAGAAACGTGCCACACTTTTTATTGCAGAAAGGCTACAAAACCGAAAGTATAGGCCCGCAGTCAGTGATCATTTAATGTGTACAACTATCACATGTAGAGTGCAGCGTGCACCGATATAACAATGATACAATCATTATTATACAAGATTTATGTAGCAGCAACAGTTTGTGCAGCACCTTACAATGTAACAGGAGACTGTAAAGTTACAATACAATTCAAGACAAGAGAGTTAGGAGGGTTCTGCTCCAGAGAGCTACAATTCAAAGAACTCCAGGACTTTTAAAATATAACCCTTGCAGTGGGGTTACCCCAGCACTGCAAGGGTTAACTGCTCGTTTTGGTCTAGGGAGGAAAATAAAGAAGAAATACTCATCCGTTCCTCAGTCCTGCAGCAGTTATCGCTCACCTTCTCCGCTCCAGCATGTCCCTCGGGTTCCTCACATCTAATGGACCTGTATTAGATGTGATGATGTCACAGGTAGACCATTGGAGCCCAGGGTAGAAGAGGCTGCGGGGACCAGTCTAGCAGGAAGGCACGGCCGAGAATCAGGTGAGTAAATATTGTTTATTTTCGAGAACTATGAGGTGAGTGATTTCCACTCATCCTCATAGTTAAAGCCGACCTGTGACAAAGAAGCTGTCACAGGTCGGTTCTATTGATCAAGAAGTGAGCAGAAACATCCAGCGGATCAAACGAGCGGGGGAGGGGGCGGGCACAGCTGGCTCTGCCGCTGACAGGCAGAGCTAGCTGTCACTCATGCGGCTGGGTGGATCTCAACAGTAATGTTGGGATCCGTCCCGGCTACGGCGCTCTCAGTATACAGCAGGCAATAGCCTGCGATATACTGAGCTTTGGTTCACGGGAGGACGCTAGTATATGCCCTCCCGTGATCATAAAGAGAACTATGGGGAAAAACACTTACCCCATAGTTCTATTTTAACCCTTGCGGTGTGAAGTTCAGTCAACTGCAAGGGTAATTTTTTAAATCCTGGAGTTCTTTAAAATGAAGAGGCGAATGATACAAAAAGGTAATAATAGGAGTGGAGCTTTTTCTGTTTTCAGACCTATACAGATGTAAAGGAGAAGGAGGGGCAGACAAAAGGTTCTAATTTTTTGTAATTTTTCCAAATACCAATGACTTCTACACTAGTTACCCCAAATGTTCTAATCTAATGTACATGGCGAGCTAACATGCAGACATCAGTTCTCAGTCTCCGTGTTGTTGATCCAGTTTGTATCTTTGCTTACATACACATCCACCTGGCACTGATACCTCTTGGGCAATGCTCACATGTACACTGGTAAGATTGCCCAGGCTCATCTGCAACTGTGTAACTGGCACACTGCAAGTGTCCCTCCCAGTACTGACAAAGTTACAATCTCTTTTTGGGCACACAAAATAACTATTACGATATGGTTATGGAAGCCTGCTTGCACTATTTTCTTCATTCTACGTACATTCATGACATCTTGCTGCTCTGGAAATATGATCATCACTTTGTCAATATTTTTCAAGTGTGAAAGGTGTACTAAGATATTCACATATGGCACCAAGGACTGTGAATAGCAATACAGCCCAAGCACATTAAAGTGTATCTATGGTCAAAAACTAAAAATAAATATGTATTTCTATACTGCTTTCTTTAAGTTCCATCCCACTCCTAATAACCATATCAATCTAGAAGTTTGTTAACTTACCTATTGAATGTGCCCATAAGATGAATTTACTCTATGGACTGAGACAATTTCACTCCCTGTGAATATGCACTTTCCTCAGCCCCGAGGATATGTACATCTTTGTGTCACAGCTCTCACAGAGCCTGCCTTCTGAACTACCAATTAACATCTGAAAAATGTAACATTTTCATTCCTGGCTGGAAGCAATGCATTATGGTCTATGTAGTCTCAAGAAATTGAGATTACATCAAGCAGCAGAGAAGGAGATTCAGAGCTCACAGGGAATCCAGGAAGTTGATGAAAATGATGGGCAGGCGGAAGGCAACACTCACTACATAAAAAGGGATTTTCTCAAGTAAGCTATGATTGCATTATCAAAAACAACTCTCGTATGTATTCCTATTACAATGCTGATGGTATAACAGGACAGTTTATGCTGTGACTGTAGAACACCATAATTCTTCAAAAAATTATTTGTATAGAACACACAAATACAAAATACTACAAAGACGTGCGCACACAATTTGGGACACAACATTTGACCTGTCAGCACTCTACTTGGCAGGATGCCAACCAGGGGAGTAATTATAACTGACCTGTAGCATCACATGCAGCCAGACTCTGCAGTCCCTATTCATTCTGAGCAGTGCAAAGCCAAGACTTCACTGAGCAGTTGTGTGCACTCAGTCTCCCTGCTTCAGGCATCAAGGCACAGCCATATTAAACATGCACCAAGTCTTCCATTTTAAAACTGTAAATACATGTGCATATACAGTACATGGCCTAGAACATCCACGTATAGGGAACCTTCAGCTAAAATATGAACTTAAGGCTATAATAACTTGCTTTGATTAAAACATAAATTTGTCAGTGTTACTCGCCTAGGCCTTTAGTGATCTCTGTTAAAAAGGAAAAACTAAAAATCTTCTCTCCACTTTAGCAGAGTTCCCCTGACCAAGTGCCCAGGATTTTGATCATGGGGCCCCCCTTGAAAGCAAGAAAAATGATTCTCTCCAGGACGGGCAAGTATTTCAGTTATTGTATTATTCTTTATTCATTTCATCAAGAGTAAAGAAATCTTTATTGCGCACATCCACTTTAAAATCCTAGGAAATATTACTGAGAATAAAAACAGGAATTATCTTATCGTAAAATCAGTTTCTTCGATTTGGATGCTAGAAAACGAAAGAGCCGTTGGTCAGGCAGGAATAAACCCTCTCACTGCCAGCAAGCTTCAATGTTGTAGAAAAGCGATTCTTAGGAGTAGACTAACACAGAAGGGTAGGACCTGTGTTCCTTACTGAACAGCAATAAGTGGAATTTAAATACAAAAATTCTGTTTTCTTCATGGTTCATTTAGGTATACAGGATCAGTAGTTACTCTGATACCAATGGGGTGTCCGAAAGCAGGGGTGGGCAACACAGCAAACAAAACTCTAACACTCTAATGAACTGGGGAAGCCTGCAGCTCAAAGAGCTGCCTGAAGAACATTTTGCATGTTGCTGGCATAAGATGAAGCTTAATGTGCACCTAGAACATTTTTGAAAAATGTGTGAACAGAAGATCAAGTGGCCTTGCAAATTCGGGAAAAAGTTGCCTGATGCCTTAAAGTCAAAGAGACACTCACCAAGCAAGTAGATTGCGCCATGAAAGAAAAAAGGTGGAACCTTGTACTTAAAGGGTTTTTAAACCCTGAGCGTTTTTTGCATATATCTACTGCTAGCAAAAGGATCTTGTGGCGGGCGCATGCGCAGTTCAGATTTTTGGCTGGGAGACGAGGAGAGACACATGGTAAGTCTATGGAGCCGCGTGTACCCGCACAGACACCGTGGGACAGGAAGTGCCAGCAAGCTCAGAGGAGTCAGCACTGGATTGGAGACCCGCACCAGTACTGGAGGGACAGCTGGAAATTACTGGAAAGAAGATGGTCGGATCAAGAGGCATCATTTAAAGGTAAGTCCTTACACTAACATTGGGGGGAAACATTATATTCTTTTTTTTTTTTATAAATTCCTTTTATTTAACAGGTTTTTAACAAATACAAATAGACATAAACAAAAAGGTTTACACAAGAGGAACCAAGCCCCATCTCAAAGATAGTGGACACAGCCACTGAAGATATGTATTACATGAACAAAAACATCAGAACAACATTTAAGAGAAAGGACAACTCACTGTAGCCAGGTAGCGCAAGACTGGGCTCTAATTCCCTCACTGGTTCCTATATCTTTTACCTCGATCTAAATGGTCATGAATAGGTGGCGAGGTTCCATTCATTAGAGTGACAGGAACACCTGAGCGCAGTATCTCGGGGAGATAGACAGCGTCTAGGCATTGCGGCATCCAGGGGGAGGCGCGGCATGATAGCCGGTATATTACCAGCATGGCGGGTGCGTACTCTGCTGCGGGGCTGAGGGTATGGGGAAGGACGTGGGGGAAGACAAATTGGGGCGGAGTGGGGCCTATAGCAGGCGGCAAGAGAGGGGATGGGTCCAGGTAGGGGAAGGTGTGACGGGGCTACAGGTGCGCTTTTCGAGGTGTGGTTTCCACTCAAGATCCCATGATGGTACTGTATTCGGTTGTTGTGGTGAAGTCGGACCAGTAAAACCATGTGGTCGCAAATTTGGATGAGGTACCTTTTACTGAGCTTGTGAGGTCCTCCATGGTGCGGATGTCGTTTATTTTAGTGAACCAGAGTTTGAGTGAGGGTGGATTCTCCTGTTTCCATAGCAATGGAATACAGGCACGAGCAGCATTTAGTAAATGTATCAGCACTGAGCGTGAATACCCCTTTAAGGAGAAGTGATTATGGTGGAGGAGGAAGAATGCTGGGTCCTCCGGGATGTGATGGTCGGTGAATTTCTGGGAAATCCTCCATACCTGGAACCAGAAGGGAGTCAGTCTCGGGCAGGACCAGAACATATGGAGCATGTCTGCAGGGGAGGATCCGCACCTCCAACACACGTCAGGGACCTCGTTATACATCTGATGAAGTCTGTGGGGAGTTCTATACCAGCGGGTCAGAACCTTGTAACCTGATTCCTGGTATTTGTTACAAATTGACGACTTCAGGGATAGTCTCAGCAACCTGGTCTGCTCATCTTGTGAGAACTGGACCCCCAGCTCCCTCTCCCATTGTCCCATGTAAGGAAGCGGTGATACCTGGTCTGCCTCCATGATTAATTTGTAGCACCAGGATAAAGTCTTAGGTAAGGGTCCTACGTCCAGACAGGTGCGTTCAAAGTCCGATGGGACTCGGGCATACACGGCTGGATCAGGTAGTGAAGAAAGGAAGTGGGAGAGCTGAAGCTGTCGCCAGTAACCGGGCTCTCCCAGTGTCGTGTCCATTAAGAGGTCCCGTAGGAACTGCCACTGTGTACCCTGTAGGAGATGCATAGCCCGAAATCGACCCAGGGCCGCGAGGCGGCGGAATAAGCCGTCCTCAAGACCCGGGACGAACTCCGGGTTTCCCATGACCGGGTACATGGGCGAAGGAGAGGGGGATAGGCTCCTCTCTGTAAATGCCCTCTGCGCCATCTGCCATGTAGGGCCCACCGTCGGGGGTTTCCTCAGCTGTCCAGGGAGAGCTCCTGTACACCACGGTAGGGCCGGCAGGGGAATTGAGGTAGCAGACTGCTCCAGAGCCACCCAGGGTTTGGTGTCGCTATGTCGGCACCAGTCTACCACGCGAGTCAAGTGAGATGCCATGTAGTAAAGATATAGGTCTGGTAGAGCTAGACCTCCTGCCTGTTTGGGGCGTCTCAGAGGATGCTAGCTAACATCCGCGGGGAACCGTCAAGTTCAGGGCTTCCGATTTTTGGGAATTGATATGGACGTTGGAGAGTTCGCCGTAGTGGCGAAACGCTGATATTATGTTTGGTATTGTGGTGACCGGGGACGAAACAAAAAACAGCAGGTCATCTGCATATGCAGCAACTTTATGTTGGTGGGACCCCATGAAGATACCCTGGATGTCCGGGTTTGCCCGGACGGACCGTAGGAGTGGTTCGAGTGTCAGGGTAAAGATGAGAGGGGAGAGCGGGCAGCCCTGCCTCATGCCATTACTTATGCCAAAGGGGTCAGAAAGAACCCCGTTGACATTCACCCTGGCCGTGGGTCCAGAGTATAGAGCGAGTATCCAGGAGAGCATACCCGGGCCAAGCCCGATGTGTTCCAATGTGAGGCGTAGGAAAGACCAGCCGACCCTGTCGAAGGCCTTCTCCGCGTCGGTCGACAACAGGAAGCTCGGGGAGGTATTCGACCGGGCCGAGTGGATGAGATTGAGGGCCCGAATGGTGTTGTCCCTGGCCTCCCTGCCAGGGACAAAACCAGATTGGTCCGGGTGTATCAGTGAGGGCAGATGCGGCTGGAGTCGCGTGGCAAGGCCCTTATCGAATAGCTTAGTGTCGATATTTAAGAGAGAGATAGGGTGGTAACTTTGGTACAGAGTCGGGTCTTTTTCAGGTTTTGGGATAACCGCAATGTGGGCGGATAGGGCGTCCCAAGGGAGGGGATGGAGTTCTCTGACAGAGTTCCAGGCAGCAAGCATCGGTTCATTTAGGATGGCTGGGAATTTTTTGTAATAAGCAAGGGTGAAGCCATCAGGGCCCGGGGCTTTTCCCGTATTGGTCTGCTTGATGGCCAACTCCAACTCCAGCAGTGATATAGGGCTCTCCAAGGAGGACCGTATCTCAGAGGGGAGACAGGGCATACCAGCCTCCTCCAAATACGTCCGGATGCGCCGCTGTCGCACTGTCGTTGCCGAAGCGGTCTGGGGGGTCGGTAGGTTGTAAAGGGCGGCGTAGTAATCGCGGAACGCGGCGGCTATGTCTTCCGAGAGGTGGCAGGTATTGCCAGAGTGGGCCTTGACTACCGGCACAAAGGTACAAGCTCTTTGTTGACGCAGGGCTTGCGCAAGGGAACGGCTACATTGATTCCCGAATTCATAAAAATTCCGGCGGCATCTGGTAAGATTAGCTTTGGCTCTGTCCATTTCCAGTGAGCACAAGGAGTCCCTGGCAGTCCGTAGTTGGGCCAGGGCGGTCGGGTCATGTCGTCACTTATGAAGTAGCTCCAAGGTATGGATCTATGTAAGGAGCGCGTCCTGCTGTTCAAGCCTTTGCTTTTTGCGTCTAGTACCTAACTTTATCAGGGTCCCCCTAATGTAGGCCTTGTGGGCTTCCCAGATCGTGCATGGGGAGCAGTCCGGGGTGGAGTTCAGTTGTTCTTGTTCTATTTCCGGAAGGAGGTCAGGATCCTGAATGAGCGATTCATTCAGTCGCCAGTGCCATCCCCTGGATTTTGGCGTATTCAGTGTGAGGGTCAGTAGTATGGGAGCATGGTCTGAATACGTAATATTTCCAATCTCAGTGCGATGCACTAGAGACAGGGAATTGTGTGGAATCAAGAAAAAATCAATGTGCGTGTATGTGTCGTGAACCAGAGAGTGGAAGGAGAAGTCCCTAGTGGTGGGATGCTGAATTCTCCACACGTCGGTTAATTGGTGAGCGAAGCAATTTTCGTAGGTGCCGCAGGGTGGAGAAAGGCAAGTGAGAGACCGGGTTGGAGGAGTCAGCTTCGGGGTCCAGGTGCAGGTTAAAATCCCCCCCCGACTACCAAGGTGCCCTCCCTGAAGTCGTCAATCGCAGTCAGAACACGTTCTAAGAAGGCAGCCTGTCCCTGGTGGGGTGCATAGACGGTCACCAGCGTAAACCGCTGGAGACCTACCACCCCTTTCACCATGAGCAGTCGACCCTCCTCCCCTGCAGACATGTCCAAAAGCTGCCATGGTACCGAATGGGAGATCAGAACACTGACTCCACGTGATTTCTTATATGGGGAGTAACTATGGTATCCCACCGGGTATCTACGGTCTCGAAGCAAAGGGGCCCGTCCCTCCGCGAAATGAGTTTCTTGGAGGAAAGCCACCTGCACTCTCTGGCGGTGCAAATCACCAAGCACCATTTTTCGTTTTTCGGGGATATTGAGGCCTTTCACATTAAGCGATAGGATCTTGAGTAGAGCCATGCTCTTGGTATTACGCGGGTCTGGAGGGGGGAGGGAGGGAGGTGTGTGCCTAAGGAGGGAAGGGGGGGAGGAAAGGTGTAGGTCAGGCAGGAGGGGGGGAGTGGGTCACAGGTGAAAATCGAGCAGGAAGGGTGGGCGTAGCTAGACTACGAGGAGGTTGTTTTACCCAAATGTGGGAAAGGGCAGAAAAGAGAGGAAGGGGAGGGGCTAAAGTGTGAACCGAGGTTCAATGTCCCAGTGGCCTGTCAGGCACTTTTGGGACAAACTAAGTGGGGAAACGAGTCTGCACTTCAGGCAGAGTGGTGCTCCGTGGGGGCACCGCGACATGTTCATCAAACTAAACACAACAACAGCAGCAATATATAACGGTAACATTGCACAATCAATAGGTTAAGATCAATACCCATAACATAACATACAGTCCCTAGGTATGGCGGTCAAGACGCCTGAACTCTGGAATCCGGTGCAAGGGCCCGCCCCCCAAGTGGGACTAGGTGTTGCGTAAGGGGTGATCCCCTGCGGAGCCCCCCCCCGGAACTCCGTAAGGAGGCCCAGAGGCACAACCGCCAGGGGGGCTCACAAGAGGGGGACACCCCCAGGAGCCCTCGGTTAGGGACCTCCCTTATGTCCCCAAGTGTGGGCGGTCCCACACACCGGGATCAGTATAGAGATAACTCGTCTGCACACAAGCATAACACATTTGCGACAATAATAAACAGACATGCTACGGTGGCCCAAACCGCATAGCTCCTCACCCAAGGTCCAGCAGGGGGGAATGACCTATACAGTGAACCGGTGTAGCGGTTCCCCACATCTAAACTAAGCTGATCCCAGGGGAGGGGGGACCATGCGGGTGACAAGCGGGGTCTCGGATGTCCGGGGTGAGTGGGTGGCTGGCAAAGTGAGGCTGGGGTCGACAAGGTCTTAAGAGCCAGAGGCTAGGTAGAGGGGGTAGACCCCGCGGTTCGTTTCCCCAGGGACCAAAGGGGGGCATAGAGCAGAAGGGAAGAAGGGCAAGTCCGCAGCTCAGACGGAAGCATGAGTGTTTGGCTGGGGGATACATGGAGCTATCTCACCCCGTTCAGGATTCCGATGCTTCCAGCGCGTCTTCGACCGGTCGGGCAGGATTCTCGCGGGAGGAGGAGCGACGGGCCCGTCGGATTCTGCGAGGTCTCGGTGCTGCGGCCTGATCCTCCGAGAAGTGTGCTAACCAGTCCGGCAGTTGTACCGTGGGGATTCCGAGGAGCTCACACACGGCCGGGACATCTGCCCGGGATCGGACCAGAAACGTGGAGCTGCCTTTGCGGACGTGTAGACGTATAGGGTACCCCCAACGGTAGATGGCCCCCGCCCGCCGTATCTCTTCCAGAAGAGGCCGCATGAGGGCTCGGCGGCGGAGGGTATTACGGGAGATGTCTGGCAATATCTGCAGGGGTGCCCCGTCGAACTCCACGGGACGTTTCAGCCAGGCCTGGCGTAGAACCTCCTCCTTCACGGTGTAACGGTGGAGTCGGCACAGGACGTCTCGTGGACGGGAAACATCTGTCGATGGAGGGCCAGCCGTTCGGTGCACCCTGTCAATCAAGATGGATTCCGGTGTGGAATCAGGCAGCAGCGAGCCAAAGACGGCCTGTATCGAGGAATGGAGATCCGCTGGCAGGGTCGCCTCAGGAAGCCCTCGGATCCGGATATTCTGGCGTCGGTTGCGGTCTTCCAGGTCCTCCATTTGTATTTGGAGGGCCGCGAGCTGGTAGGAAGGTCCCGATTGGGCCTGCTCGAGTCGCTGGACCCTGGCTTCCATCGCTGCACAAGATGCCGAGACCGCGGAGACCTCCACGGATACCCCCTGTACCTCCTGGCGCATTTTATGCAGGTCACGCTGGAGCGCTGTCTCCACTCTCGTGACCAGGGCGGCAAAGTCCTCCTTTGTAGGTAGGTATTGTAGGAGGGCTCGGAACTCTCGCGGTATATCCGATGGCGGGTTGCAGGCTTGGTAGTGATCGCCATCCGTGGAGTCGGACTCATACAGCCGCGGTGATCGCGAGCCTGGACGTCGGTCAGTGTTGCCAGGTGAGGGCGAGCGTTCTGTGCCTCGTGTTGTGGATGGCTGTCCGGCATCCGGCGCCATATTGGATTGTCCCCGGCTGCGGGTCCTGGTCTGTGTAGAGGAGAAATATCGCTGCAAGGACGGGGTATTACGTTGCGACGGGGTGCCGCCATCCTTCCTGCGTTGAGACATGGTCGTGCAGGGCTGTATGGGGTGGTATAAGTGCCGTTAGGTCGTCTGTAAGTCGGTTGGACCATGGAGCGCTCAAGCCTTGCGACCTACTCCGCCATTAGCAGGACACGCCCCCCTTATATTCTTTAATGTCACTTTAAGTCCATTAATTTAAATAAAGATCTGGCTGAGCCATAGAGAAGCTGGTTCCCCTTTACAGTTAGGAATGACAAAGAGAGTCAATCTTTTTAATGGAAGCAGCACACAAGAGGTAAACCTAGCACATAGCAAAAGCCACATCTGGGCAGTAAAGGGAAACTGCTGTCTGATGTACTCGAGCCAGACAGAGAGATGGAAGAACAATGAACTGGCTGAGGTGAAAAATTGTAACAGCCCTAGGAAGGAAAGAGGCTCTAGGTCTCAATACTACCTCATCCTTGTGTAAAACCTAAAAGGCTTCTTTACAAGCTAAATTTGCCAGCTCAGACGCAGAGTTAATATAAAAAAGGACCGCAATCTTGTTAGTGAGAGTAAAAAGGGGAATATCTCTAAAAGTTTCAAAAGGTGGCCTTTTAAGTGCTGACAAAACCAAATTTAGATCCCACAGAGTCACAGGAGGTTGTAAAGGAGGAGTCAAAAAAGACAACCGGTACAAATATCTTGAACAAAGAATTGGAGGCTAGCAGTCTCTGGGATAAATTTGCAAGGGCAGAAATGTGCCCATGAAGGCACTCAGGACCAAACACTGATCTAAAGCAGTTTATAAAAAGGTTAGGATTTGTCTCACTGAGTAATTTCCAGGGTAAAACCTTGTTTCCTAGCAACAAGAAAATAAGTGTTCCATATGTGATGGTAGACCTTATGGGAGGTAAACTTCCTAGTTTTAATAGTGTGGCTTGGGCTTCAACAACCATGCTGTTGAAGCCAGCGAACACGAAGCAGGGTGGTAAACCAGACTTTGTGATGAGAGATGTGGTTGATCTAGAAAAGCCCACAGGCTGTCTGCCAGAAAATTGATCAGATCAGAGTACCAACATTCGACTGCGCTATAAGAATCACCAGAATGTCATCCATCTCGATCCTGTGGAGTACATGAGGAAAATGTTTCAAAGGAAAAAAAAAGAAGGGTATAGATCAGGCTGTACTGACCTCACACAAATCACCAGAACATCAACAGCTTCCGTCAGAGGATCTCTGCATCTGGAGACAAACCTGTCCAATTTTATGTTAATCCTGCCGGCTAGGAGGTCAACATCCAGCGTCCCATACCTGTGACACAGGTCCTGAAATATATCAAGATGTAGGGGCCATTCCCCCAGATCTAGGGGTATAGCCTGCCTGCCAACTGTCCATGCCTGGAATGTGAACAGCAGACAAGTCTGAAATGTAAAGTTCTACCCAGGCTAGAAACCTTTCTACCTCTCTTGCCACAAGAATTCTGGTTTCTCCTTTAGGCTGGCATCCATTGTGACGATCTTCCAAGACAGTGGGATAAAGGAATTTCCCAGTTTAAGAGCTGGATTCCTAAGTAACCAAGCCAGAGATAATGCGGTATTGGGAGTAAGATGAAAAGATTATATTGATGATGACAGGATGTTGTCTAGGTGTGTGGAGTGGAACTAAGCAAATGGGACTGCCTCAAAAGGAGGTCACCATCAGGCCCAAAACATGCAGAATCATAGAGCTGGACAACTCCTGGACTGTAGAGTCTGAGTCTGGAAGTGAAGAGTCAAACATTTTTCTTGGGCGAAGAAAAGCTTGGGTCACGTCCAGATATTCCTAGTGATGTGTATGTTCCAGGGCTGATTTCTGAAGGTTCAGAATCTATCTGAACATTTTTAGGGTCTGGACTATCGGCATCACATTCAGTGTCAGAGTATAAACTGACTGTTCCCTTAAAAGCAGGACGTCTAGGTATCCTACAATGGAAATACCTTGGGAGTATAGTAAGGCTAGCACAGGGGCCAAAACATTGGTGAACATTAGAGGTGCAAAATGATAGGCTAAATGGTGGGACTACAAACTGGAAGTGCTGTGTGCTCACAGCAAAACGGCAGTACAGTTGGTGCACTGAAAAGGATGCTACAACAGTTTTGATAAATTTTTAGCAAAACCTTTGGACTCCAATGAAGACATTTAGGCCCCATTCACACACGAATCGGCCTGCACTTTCAGCTCCGTGCTGCGTGTGGGGCCATACCAAGCAGCTGCCGGGAAGCACAGCTGCTGCGTGTGATTAGTACGCAGTCCCCGTCCTTCTCTATGGGGCTTCGCGGCCGTACGCCCCCTGCGCTTACCTCAATTGCAAGTCCGTAGGGGTGCGGGTTTGCTGGCCGGGACGCATACAGGATCCATTCCGGCGGCGTATGAATACGCTCACTCGCACCCCTACGGACCTGCAATTGAGGTGAGCATAGGGGGGCATACGGCCCCGCACGCAGCACTGAGCTGAAAGTGCAGGCCGATTTGTGGGTGAATGGGGCCTTGGAGCCTTCAGATCCCCGAATTTGGTTTTGGTTTTGGTGGACGCCCCGTTTTGGTTTTGAAACAATGGGTAAAAGCTTTCCAGTTCAAAATGTCTGCAAATAGCTGGCTATATTACTGGCTGATAAGGACAACAAACTCATAGAAAGTCGCAGTGAAATATTTCACTTGAAGACCACCCTGCTGCAAAAAAAACAATCTGTTACTGCAGTTTGATGCTATTAGAAATAGTCAATTCGTAATAATTCATTCCACCAAATAATAAAACCAACAGAAGGTAGTGGTCCCCATTGTGGTTTACTAGCTGGCTGTGGGTGGTGGTGGTGATCCCTCCTCATCACTACAAAGAGTAACCCATCAAAAAGACACTTTATATTTCACATTAAGTGGTTACAAATCACCCAAACCTGTCTTCTCTGAGACTAGGTCTACCCCAGGGGATGACAACAGGTTATTTGAACGGTCAGAAGCACCAGTTGTTCTACATATTCTTCAGCTTGAGAAATGGAAAGGAAGAACTTCACCATCAACTCTAGTCAGCCAAGTAGCTCGGTATATTGTTGCAGGTCTCAGCATGATGAGAAGCGAGCATTAGAAATGTTCTTTAAGATTATATCCATTACACTCAAAAGAAAAAGACATCAGATACAGTTATCAAAACAGTTTGTACCGGATAAAGGGTTGTAATGAGATACTGCTCTTTGATGCAATCTCAAACTATGCATTTTTTTAGTGCAAAGTAACTACAGGGACCCAGAACGTGCACTGAAATTTAGCACTCGCACAGAAAAGAAAATATTCCTTCTACCAATTTCAGCTGAAGAGACAGTTAGATGTGTAAATTTAATAAAAGTGACCATGAAAAGCCTAGCTCACGCTCAATATATATTATTAAAGGCCATCATTCCAAGAGACACATGTAACAGATAAATAAATGCAGTGTTTAAATGTATTCCTCTGGTCAAATTAAATGATAAACTCTTTTTAGAAGTGCATCTGTATACTGCTGAAGCAAAGCATCTCATCACCTGGGTCAGCCGTAAAATATAAACAATTCTGGCACAGTGCATACAAAGGCCTGCATTTCTGAAGGTCATTATAAGTGCGTTGCTTAGCAACATAATGGAGACTTAACAACTTTATATGCAATGGGAAGCAGGATTTTATTAGCCTTGACAGTCATTTTTTTCCTGACAAGCACAGCACTCATCCTGCAGAATATTATCACTGGCTTCTGCTGCATACAGAAAACCAGTACCGCATCTCATTGGTGTCTAATTAATGCAGGTCAAAGGTCAGCATCAGTAATCACTGTGTTTACATTAAGTTTTATTATCCGTACCACTGTCCACTGTGCATATTTATAAACAGATCTCTAATATATATATATATATATATATAGAATTCCTTTTGGCAAAAATTGCTCTAAATCTGTCAGCTTGGGTAAACATCAAGTTTTCAAATTTTTGCCACAGATTCTCAATTGGGTTGAGGTCTGGGCTTGAATGAACCATTCTACAATGTTCAGGCTTTTAAACCGCTTTCAGGTGTAGCTGTGTTTGTGTGCTAAGGGTCTGTGTCCTGATAGAAGGTGAACATTCGTTCAAGGGAAGGAGCGAAGTTCCATTGTTTCCCGGTGTGGACCCCAATAGCAGGGAACAATTCCAGAAGGAGAATCCAGGCTGAGGTACAAGATAGGATGATCCAAAACGCGTTGTCAGAGTACAGTCCGGGTCGAGGCAGGCAGCGAGTATCATAAACGGGGAGACAAGCCAGGGGCCGATAACCAGGAGATCCAAATAGCTGGGCAGGAAGGCAGGAAACAGGAAATGAGGCTACGTAGCTGCTTTGGGTATGGCAGAATAACTCAGCAACCAGTCTTGGCTCTGGCTGGGATTTAAACCCAGCAGGAACCAGAAACGCCCTCGTAGTCTGCGCAACGAGGAAGCTACAGGTCCCTGGGAACCAATGGGACAGCTAGGGGAGAAGGTGTTCTCGCAAGGCCCTTAATGGCAATGATCAGCACCTGAGATGACTAATAGGCCACGACAACGTCACGTGTGCATGTACGCACACATGCGCGCACCGGCAACCAGCTGCCTCCGGCACCAAATCACCCCAAGAAGGACCCTACAATCTCCGCCGTGCCCACCAGACCCCAGGTAACAGGGCACCCCTGGTCCCACGACACTTCCAGGCTCTACCCATCTTGCCGTCAACCCTAAGAGTCGCTGCCAATGAAAAGTATCCCCACCACATGATGGTCACTACTATGCTCCACATGATGTTTTAGGGAGATAAACAGTCCTGACTTTGCAAAAACAGAATCAGTTAAAAAAATGGAAATTAAATTGGGGTTATATTATGAGGTCAGTTTCATTGCAAGCGGTGCGTAGCCAGATTTCTCCCTAAAGGAGATCATGTACACTGCATAATACAGCTTCTAATGACATTAACCGGTGATAACAAAAGAGACATCTGTATGCCTACATATAATACATCCATACATTAGACAAGTTCAAAAACACACCCATCATCCAGAACTATGTGCGAATGCTTTTTAACCATTGATACATTTCGAGAGGCAAGTATTTTGAAAGGTAGTAAACTCTAATCCTGTATGTTTGTATTACATTTGTGGATCTCATCTATTTAACGACACAAGAGGAAATTGAAAGCAGTTTATCCTGATTGAGTTCTTTTCCTCCTGATCACAGAATGAACCGTATTGATTCTTCATTTTTCTAAGAGTTATCAAGCCCATGAGAGTTAGAAAAAAAGTCTGAATTTTACACTTGGGGTCAGCTTTAATGTACAGCTATGTGTAAAAATATGCAATCGTTCTCTTCCTTTTGCTGCTATTTTTGTCCAGTTGTCTTCAAGCAAAGCCCCGAGCAAACAGCTAAAGACACAATTACAGTAAATACATTGTACATCAGCAGTTGCACCCTTTGGAGAGAGAAGCCCCAGAACATATTACAGCCCTGTCTGGCAGGGAAGGAGACCAGATTTTTATCTGCTGTAGTTTACACTAAAGCGGGCCATACACCTACAGATTTTCCATGGTCGGATGGAAAAATTGCAACAGATTCCTCCATCTACGCTACACTGTGTGGATGGAGGAATCTCCCACTGGGCCAAGCTTCAGTATCTCGCTAGTCGGCCACGCTGGCCGTCAAAATAGCTGAACAATGCCCACATCCAATCAGATTGTTCAGGTATTTTGACAGCCAGTGGGGCCGAGGAATCTGTTTCACTTTTTCCATCTTATCATAGAAAATCTGCAGATAATCTGTGTATGGTAAGCTTTACAGGTCTTGTATCTCACCCCAGCAGAAGGCTGATAAGCATATCTCTATCACTCTCTCTTTCCTCCTATCAGCATTTGCCCACTTAGGGCCCATTCACACCAATTGCGGTGCGTTCCAAAGCGACAGCTGCTGCAACGCACAGCAATAGCTCACAAAACTTCCCCCTTCGTTCTGGGGCGGGAGGGGGTGTGGTGTTCAAGTCAATGGCACTGCAGCCACACCCCCTCCCCCCGCAATGCGATCGGACGCACGGCAAAACATTGCCTGTGTTCCGGTCCACTACAAATGCAAAAAATAAAGCATGCAGCTGACACCTGAACAGGAATTTCTCAAATGGGGACACTTGGTCCTGTGACAACTGTGTCTAAGAGGGGATTTCCCTCACAATGGCAAAATATCCTCTCACTTCCTGTTGAGTCTACAGGAGAGGAAAGGAAGTAAAAGGGAAGTCTCACTAATGAGACAGATAGCACACAAAAAAACTATAGTTTTTACACTCCTCTCCTCTCTCTGAAAGTAGTTTGTGAATACTTTTTAAGTAACATTCACACTGCATAGGGTAATTATTATTATAATTATTATACAGGGTTTATATAGCTCCAACAGTTTGCGCAGCACTTTCCAATATAAGGAGGACATTACAATCACAATACAATTCAAGACAAGATGGTAAGGAGGGCCCTGCCCCTCAGGGCTTACAATCTAAAAGGGAGGGGCCAGTGATACATGAGAAGGTAGCTGTGTGGGGATGAATTGTTTGAGAAAGTGATGGTTGAGTGGTTAGGTTGAGGTGGGATAGGCTTCCCTGAAGAGATGAGTCTTAGGCTCCGTTCCCACTGCGCGATATGCAAAATATGCGCGTTTGTCGCGCGATTTGCATATTGCGCGACATCGCGAGATTTGCCACGCGATATCGCGTTCAAGCTTGGATTGAGCAAGCTTGAATCGCGGCTAAATCCGCTCCAAAAAGGGTCCTGCTGTAGCGACACACGACCCGCGACAGCAGGACCCTTTGCCCCATTGAAATGCATTGGAGCACGATATTGCGGGAATTACCGCGCGATAAATCGCTCAATGTGAACGGGGCTTAAAGGGATCACCTAAAGGCAGTCAGAGTGGGAGATAGTCGGACAGGTTGGGGTACAGAGTTCCATAGGATGGGAGAGACTCTAGTGAAGTCCTGGAGGTGAGCATGGTAGGAGTTGATGAGGGAACTGGAAAGCAGGAGGTCTTTGAAAAAGCGGAGGGGACAGTTAGGGTGATACTTTGAGACAAGGTTTGAGATATAGCCGGGGGCAGAGTGGTGGATCGCTTTGTAAGGGATTGTTAATATTTTGAATTTTAACCTTTGGGCTATTGGAAGCCAGTGCAGGGATTGGCAGAGGGGGTTGCAGACACTGAGCGGTTGGTCAGGTGGATGAGTCTAGCAGCAGCATTCATGATAGACTGAAGGGGGGATAGCCTATGTAATGGAAGGCCAATGAGGAGGGAGTTACAATAGTCAAGACGAGAGATAACAAGCGAGTGGATGAGTAATTTTGCGGTTTCGTTGGTGAGGAAGGGGCGTATTTTGGAGATGTTACGAAGGTGAAGGCGGCAGGATTTGGATAGTGATTGGATATGGGGAAGAAAGGTGAGGTCCGAGTCAAGGATGACACCTAGCACCTGAGCTAATAAACAAATATAAAAAAGGTACTGTAAAAGTTGAACAAACCCAAAGAATCAGTCAAGTGTCATTAGTTCTGTCCTTGATGGCGTGTCACATAATTTAGTTTTAATTTCAAAACATCCAAATGAAACGAGTATAGCATCACATAGAAGCGCAGCCAAACAGCAATCTGCACAATGCCATAATATGAGCCCTGTTGGCTTTTTATCCCCATTCACACTGGAACATGAGCATTTTTAGGCACTTTTGAAGCGCGTGCGTTTTTGCATGTGAAGGCGGGTTTTCAAGTGTTGCAAAGCTTCAAGCGCTTTTTATTGGCCAATGGAAATCAGTTCAATTTATGACATGTGTCCTTGTATCTGCTCCCTGGTTTTTTTTTGTGTTGTTGATGGGGGGGGGGG
>NW_017306395.1:1068259-1078048 GCF_000935625.1 Nanorana parkeri
TGATTTAACTTTTGTAACCCCTGCGGTGTTGAGATCGAAGCATCTAAAGCTAGCATTAGTCCCACACTTGCACTAAGAA
Source organism: Nanorana parkeri (assembly GCF_000935625.1). Lineage (NCBI taxonomy): Eukaryota > Metazoa > Chordata > Amphibia > Anura > Dicroglossidae > Nanorana > Nanorana parkeri. Next base: position 1,068,339 of record NW_017306395.1, read on the forward strand.
CATAAGCAGCATACAGTTACTATATTGCACTACTAAGCATGTAAATGCAATGAGCAAATATGGCTGTCCTCCGTGTACTACACAGAACCATGGTTTTTTAAACAATAACAGTTACTGATTAGATGATTATAATAAGGCAATCATATTCATAACAATTCTTTCTTCCACAAGACAGCATAAACTTTTGCATCTACTCATTTTTACACTTTCTGAAGTAAACAGCAAATATTTACAAAGCAGCTAATCACGGCTCTTTGGTAGATGGTGTTCGCCTTGGGATGCAACTACACTGTGTGCAATAGTTTTGGAATGGAAAGGGTATTGTTTGAGCCAGGCTTCATTTCCTGCTACAGACCCAAATTTAATTGAAGGCAGTCTATCAAAACACAAAAAGCAGACATATGTAAATAGCTGTTCACTTATGCATATTTATGAGTGAATTTAGGTTCACCTTTAAGTATCCTGAGTTATCACACATTCATAATCCTCTGATGTCTACAGAGACATGTAATTCATATTCAAACAATAATCCACCGCTGTATTCCACAGAATAGCCGGATATAACTGTTTTTCAGAAATTGGATGGAAGGTAAATGTGAAATGTATCCTTAATCTTGGTGAGATAAGCAGGTTTCCTGGAAGCCTATCACCTTATTAAACAGAATACTGATGCATACAAATTAGCAACAAGCAGTGACATTTCCGAGATGAAACCTTCTCATTTGCAAACTATTCTAGTGCGGTTTTTAAAAGTGTCAGATTCATTTTCCTCAGCAGATCTGTTAAATGTCACTGATCCTGGAAGAGCGATGGAGGCATTGTTCTAAACAGGCTGTTTTATTTGGTCCAAGGTGAATCATCAATCGGTTACAGAGTGTGCCTGACATCTGCAGTGATTATGTCTTACACTGTGTGCTTTTCCTTCCACTGTTGACAAATGGTTTGTCACAATAGATAAGGATGCAAGCCTTCCTAATCAGGAACGAAACTCCTCTGTGATGTCAGCCAATCAAATAAACATGATGCCCCTACTCCTACAGCTCCTTATTTCCCGCCATGATGTTTTTTACACACGCGGAACAATCAGATTATTGTATGTGCCATGGAGAATATCACAGGCCCATGATTCATTGCATAATGGCTACATCATGTTATTTGTGGTATTGTCAAGGTGACCTCTGAGTGTCCGTATGTAAGGATCTTCATAGCTAACAATAAGATAACAATGAATCACTACTTGATACGGTCAGGTCAAGAGCCCCTGGTACTTTCAGACACCCCAGATCAACAGTTTGCCAGCCAAGCAAGACCATTGAGCAACAGGTTCCAGTCGCTGTTTAACCACAGATAAGCAAATACCAGAGCCGATATCCTGCAGCTCCCCCCTCACGCTTCCACTCTTCGCTCATAAAGTTAAAAAGGTAATCATCAATGCCGACATGATCCAAATGCATTTAGAGAAAGTTATGCAATACTACAGGGCGGTACACAAACTTGCAGCTCCTACAACTTTATTTTATTGGAGAAATAAAAATTGTTACCACTTTATGGCTGGATCAGGAAACCGAAACTGCAAGCTCTGCAACTTCAATATTCTTTCTCTGTCGACTGAGGGCAGTAGGGTGTTGCCTACTTGTCCAAACATTGCTTTACAGGAGTTGTAAAGTCGCAGCATTGTAATAGGAATTAGGGATGCGCCGATACTGTTTTTCCTTACCGATATTTATCTTTCGGTACTTGCCAATACCAAGTACCGATACTTCCGCTAGCATAGAGGCGGCTTCCCAGCGAATCAGGAAGCTGGGAGGTGAGTCATTACCTGCCGCCCAGCTTCCTGATTGACCCAGGAAGCCGACTCCATCTTCCCTTGCGGCACTGCCAGTCAGAGAAAATCTCCCTGTGACCGCAAGTTCCGGTATCAGGGATACGTATCGGAACATTTGGGAGAGTACAAGTACTCTCCCAAATACTCGGTATCGGTGCATCCCTAACAGGAATACATACTCTTGTGTCACTGCACTAAGGAAGTGCATCCTATGGTCAACTTCAATGAGTAAGATGACAGACTGCTAGATCGATACAGTTATTAGAAGTGGAACAGCAATTATGGAAATTCAATATAGAAATACATATTCATTTTTAGTTTTTGACCATAGATACCCTTTGAAATGTAAAACCCCAACACTGAACTTATTCACTCCATTTTGGCCTTGTAAATATACAATTGAAAGCATGTTGTGTGCATGCATATGAAAGAAAAAAAAAAAAACTGTTAATCATGCCAGAAATTCAGAGCTGTTCTGTGTCCTTTGCACACTTCCCTCTGTTAGTCCAAAAACATTTCCCAATTCAATAAGTGTCTATGCTTTGGAGATGAAGACAGTGGGATGGATTCAGTAGTTTAGCAAAAGGAAAATGCATAAAGCCGGCACCATGCAGTCCACAAAAACAATGAGTGATGTCAACCCACAATGGGAAATTAAGAGCCAAGTAAATAGATGCCAAACATGTCAAGCTTCAAAACTGCATATGCCTGTGAAATGGCAAAAAAATCTACGGCACCCAATCCTGGTCATTGACAATGCCTTAAAAGTAGGGATGTCCCGATACCGATGCTAGCAATAATAAAATAAATGGAAATTAAAAATTTTTACAAAGCAAATAAAAATTGGAAAAAAAATTAAAACCAGCCTCGCTGACCACATTATCTGCATGCAAATAAACGTGCAGTGTTTTCAACCGCGATTGTGTGCAACCGCACGGGTAGGGCAGTATTGCAGCGGGAAACCACGCAATCTGCCTGGCACGACTGGGGTGCCATTAGAAAATAATGGCAATGGCAACGCGATCGGCGGTGGTGTGCAACCCCGTGACTACACGGTCATCGTGCACGAAACCGAGCGGATGGCTGGGAGGTCACAGAATCGCACACCACCACCGATCGCGTTGGCAGTGCCATTATTTTCTAATGGCACTCCATTCGCACCAATCAGATCACACGCTTTCCCGCCGCAATACCGCCTGGGTAGTCCCACACAATCACGGTTGAAAAACATGAATAGGTTAAATGTTTTAATGTTCTAAAACAGTCTTAAATGAAAGTTCTTCATAATCATAAAGAAATTGGCCTAAAATCATTAGTCTATTGTTTTGTTTTTTTAATGTACCTGTCGCTTTAAGAAAAAGTATCTGTAATTGGTATCGGCAAGTACATGAGGGGCAGTACTTGTACTTGGTCTTAAAAAAGTGGTATCAGGGCATCCCTACTTAAAAGCCTTTACAGGGTACCTTAGGCAGCCCATGGAAGTAATCAGGTGGCTTTATAGCTGCCCGGATCACTTGCAGTTTACAGCCAACTATAGCAACCTGGAGTCTGCTTACAGGACCCTGCTGCCACTGAATGGTGTACAGCAGTGAAAGGGTTAAACAAGCTGCTTTTCGGCTTCAGTAAGCTTCAGCACAACTTGAAGCTTGTTGAAATCCTGCTGAAGACTGCTAGTAGCTTGTTTAAAGTCACAGTCAGCACTTCCATTAAGATCTGTGTTTAACATTCCCAAACTGGAGCTAAGCCCCCATTCACACCTATGCGTATTGTAATATGCACGTCTGTCGCGCGACCTTTTTTGACTGCGGTAAAAAAGTCGCGCGACCGTCGCGCGATTCCAAAGGCTACTTGGCAGTATACAAATGGAAAACGCCCTACAAAACGGACCAATACGCAGCAAAAAACGCTCCGGGACCTTTTCATGCGTGGGCCGTTTTGTAGTGCGTTCGGGACGGGCGGAAATACGGACAGGTGGGAACGATACCATTGACTACAATGCTATTTATTTTTTTGACCGTTTTGTAGAGCGTTCATCGAGCGTAGGACGCGCTACAAAACGGTCAGGTGTGAATGGGGCCTAAAGGGTGCTTTAAAGGCTTCAAGAAAGCTGCTCGAAGTTGTCAAATGCTTCACCAATGCTCTGCAAAATCTTCCCACAAACTTGGTGTTCTTATGGCCTTCAACTTATATACAAGCAGTGTAAATTAAGACTAAAGAAGCAAGTTTTGGACCCTAGAGCATGACTGTTTGCATCTTTGATTAAAAAAACAAACAACTATGCGCATGCTAGTAGCCTTTTGGTCTCAGCTTCTGGAACCAGTGTTTTCCCATGTCGCCTAGAAACTTTTTTTTAATTAGCGTACCCTGCCTGAGGCACATACATAGTGCAGTGTATAATCCCAGCCCATTTCCAGCATCTGTAAATTGCCAAAAATGGAGCCGGATGACAGAACAATGTAACGTCTGTTCTTATGTGATGGAGTTGCATCATCACTGGCCACCCAAAAATAAGAGAACCAGGGAGAAGATGGCATGGAGGGGCGAAGGACAGTTTAAATATGTCAGTGCTGGAAGGGGGCAAACAGCCAGGCGAGTCTGCCGTATTGTGCATTGTATGCACAGCACATTATGGCAAGAGTAGCGTTACTACAGTTCTGCTTTCACTTCCTGGTCTGGCCCCCCCCGTATTCCTTTCCTCCAAATGCACTGACTTCCTGTTACAATGCAAAAAATGTACTGGCAGGTCAGTCAGCTTTCACACAAAGCTGGTCAAAGTGTGAGTGAGTTTACTTTGTTGAGACTTTACAAATCGTGACATAATAAAAAGTGATTAAATGCTTAGAACATACACACACTGGTATTCAACAAGAACAGCAGCCAATGCTGTGGGGAAAAATATTGTGTATCAGAAATATGTGTTACCGTATATGTGTGAGTGTGAAAGAGCCTAAGTAGTTATGACTGCAGAATGAACATGGCATTCTAACAGCCCTGGTGAAGTGAGAGGTCTATGCATGTTGTAAAGCATTGCAGAATTTGTCAGCAGCATAGATAAAACAAACAAATAGACCATTTTCCTCCAGTGGTTCCAGTGTACTTAGCACCAAATGCTGACTGAAAGTGAGGGCTCAGCTACACTGATGTATTGTGGTAACAAATGGGAAAATGTGAGCATTACCACAATGCATAGCAATGTACCTGCTCTGTGAGTGGTGCATTAGGTACCACAATGAGAACTGCAGCGCACTGTACAATAGATGGCACTGCAGTTCAGCACACTGCAATGCATATACTGTGCATTGCAGTGCATTGTCATATTTGGCTGTATAGGAGTTAAGTGAGACACTAGGGCTGCGGTTGGAAATACAGAATTTTACAGTTGTCATTGGAGCAGGAATAGAAGGAAAGCATTCCAATGAGGATGCCTGTTACAGTAACAAATACCTGGCCATACACTGATATGAAAAAACGCTTTTTTTTCTCCCTTCCACGCTAACAGTGTGGATGGGGGAATCCCCATCTATTGTATTCTGACGGCAGTGGGTGTACCACAGTCAGAATACCTGAACAGTATATGGCTGCAGTCACTGTTTGGCCGAGATATTTTGGACTGGCTCCTTCAACAAAAGGCAACTAAAATAAAAATCGACTTTTGTCAAACGGGGGTCCTGACTGGGCAACATACTGGTCGAATTGAGAAAATACAGCAGGACTCTGCCAGAATCCTACCAGTGTATGGCCAGCGTGAGAGAGGATTTCCCCTCACTTTAGGCTAGGTTCACACCTAGGCGACACCTCACCGCGCCCGACGGTTTTCCGCCGCGATTCCGCCCATGCTTCCGAAACAGCTGCGCGTTGTGTATCGCAAAAAAAAAAAAAGGTAAAAGGTTTCTTCTGTGACTGCGATTGAAATCAATGGGGCCGCGCGGCAATCGCTGCCTGCATTGTACAGGACCGCGCGATCCCAGGATGCGCGGCCCGGGTGTCATGCGGTGTAGCACTGGTGTGAACCTAGCCTTAGAGACATTTCTTTTGTTGCATATCCAAGACAGGAAGTGAAGAGAAATCCCCCTAACAGCACAATAAACCTCAACAGGAGTTTCAACCATTTCCTGCTTTACCCAAAACAAAGAAATTGCTAATGATACACTTTAAACTTTTCTAATTTGTCTCATATTTCATTTAGTCATGCCAAATGTGAAATAATTAAAGGAGAACTATGGGGTTATGACTTTTCCCCATAGTTCTCCTTAGGGTAATGGGAGGACATAAACTAGCGTCCTCCCGTGACCCAAAGCTCAGTATATCGCAAGCTACAGCTTGCGGTATACTGAGCCCGCAGCAGCCGGGACGGATCCATGACATAACTGTTGAGTTCCACCCAGCTGCATGAGTGACAGCTGGCTCTGCCTATCTAGAGGCATCTACTTCCCGATCTATTGAGCCGACGTGTGACAGTTTCATTGTCACACGTCGGCTCGAACTATGAGGATGAGAGATTTCCACTCACCTCATAGTTCCCGGCAATTATGTCTGGATCCGCCCAGCTGCATGAGTGACAGCTGGCTCTGCCTATCTAGAGGCAGAGCCAGCTGTACCCGCCCACTCCCCCGTCCGTTCCGCCAGTCAGCGCTGGAGGATCAGAGCGGGAGGGGGGAATCCAGTCCCTCCCCTGTCACAGCAGAGAACCGTGACAGGATCGAGAAGTGAGCGAACGCCGTTATGTGTTCGCTCACCTCCCGATCTACTGAGCCGAGCTGTGACAGTCTCATTGTCACAGGTCGGCTAGAACTATGAGGTGAGTGAAAAGCACTCACCTCATAGTTCTCCTTTAATGAGGGATTAGTTGTTATCACAATTCATTCTACATGAACTAAATCATTTCATAAACTGTACTTACCACTGGCAGACAGAGGTGAAGGAGACGGTCATTCCCAACCTGAAAAAAGGAGCACAGCGATACTTACCTAGAGGTCCAAGCCATCCCAATTACCATAGGAACTACACTTCCCTTATGTAAACATTGACAGATACATCAGCAGAGTGGGGAAAAAAGAAAGCAGGCCCACCAAAAACTGAGGATGTAAAATTGTTTGCCAGTTTATAAATATGGGGAAAGGTAAACATTCATTGAAAACATTTTCAACTAGCCAGAAAATAAAAATACATTACTGCCTATGAAAGTGATAAACAAAAAGGTCAAGGCTTTTATCAAGCACACAAGGAGGTGATTCAATAACGCACTTGCGGCACTGACCGTATTAGAAAGTCCGATGCCAAATGCATGAAAGCCATGCAACAGTTTTTTCCCCCTTTTCTAACATTACAACAAATTCAGGCAGCGCTTATGTGCAAGATTTGACATTCTGACACTGAATATGAATATGGTTGTGACAAATGTATTCCCATTCAACAGAAGGTGCGTCAAATGAATGCGAACGCAGCACACGGTACCACATGCTAGGTAAACGGCACAACACTATATGAATAGGTACCGTGCTTTAGTGCAATGCTATGGTGTGAATGGGTCCTAAGAAGTACCGCCATATCAGTGATAAGAAGAGTGGAAGTAAAGAAGATCTCTTCCATGTTGGAGAAAATTGTGTTGACATAAGTATAGTGTCACACATTCTGTCAGTCCAGCAACAGATTAATATACACCTTACAGACAGTTACATTAATATTTGCGTTGCGCCATTTACTGCACAGACGGGAGACAGATTTATAAGAAGTGTCTATGACACACTTTATGACTTCTAGGGATTATGTTCCAATCAAATACAGAAAAATAAAGTGGTCTCTGAACCAGCCCTCAATATTACTCCAGGTCTCAGCGACAGCCAACCCCGCATGCTCTATGGATCTTTCCCAAAAAGAAAATGTGGAATAATTATTAGAATGCTTCTTTGAGCTGTGCTTGTACCTGTGAGTCCAGAATAACCTCAGGGGACTGGAGTTGATAAATATCAATAAAAAGAGAAGTGCCTCTGAAAAGTGATTTCACTAGCAATACATTCTGAGGACTGAAGGGAATTTGTACTCCAGATTTCAGATTCGAAGCGACAGTTATATTTCTAGTACAGCTGAAGTCTTATATTGGTTGTACATTACAGCAAGTACTGTATAGGACAAGCATTATGACATGGTGATTTGTTGCTTTCCATACACATGGTGGGAGCAGTTCTGTGTTGCAGGATTAGAATCCTGAAAAACCTTTTTGGGAGATGTTGCATTGTTCTTTTATGTACAGGATAGAAGGTAATTCTACTGCAGCTCATAGAACACAAACAAATGTTAAAAGAAAAGTCACAGCAGGTACCTCTAGGAGGCAAATACTGGACTTCAGCACGGGGCTTTCTCCTTTTACCCAGGAAAAAAAAACACATAAAAATGAAAGTAGTGATGGTTTAATTAAGAAAAAAAAAATGAAGCCTTATTAAAAAATGATTCGGTAATCCTGTTTACAACAGTACATAGCCAGAAAAAGAGGTAAAGCCAGCAATCTAAGGCAACCAGGCTCGGTTGCAGTCCACATATGCTGACAAGAAACATGCTGACAGAAGGAGAGAGCTGGGTAAGCAAAGGGATGACATTATCAATGTGCTGCTGCTCCGTCACCATCCAATCCGCAGGTTGGGGTTGTGTTCTTGACCATGCTCCACTGCAGTTGCAATCAGTGCATGGACTGCAAAACAATCTGTGAATGGATGACGCGGCTGTGTAGGTGGAGCCACGCACAACTGCACAACATTCAAATACTGACAACAGCCTGCAGGGGGAAGAACCCCAAATTCAGATAATTGGGGAGAGGGATAGGTGTGTCAATGCGACTGGTTTATGCTACACCCTAAATATGGGTATAACATGAAACATGGAATTAAAGGTAAACTTGTGGTATGAACTCACATGAACACACACACACCACACAATCACATACAGACACACAAAGGTTTAACTTGATGGACCTGTGTCTTTATTCAACCTCAAATACTATGTAGCTATGTAGCCCACGAGGTCACGGGGCAGCTGTTTAGATAAAGGTGAACAAGAAAACAAAAATCACAGTCTACAACAAGGCGCAGGTTCGGTAGTCCATGTGTTTTTTTATAAAGCAAAAATGGAAATCTCTTCAATATTTATTATAAAATAGTTTCAAAGTAAATGAAGGGTTTCTACAAAAATAAGTCATTCTTTATATTGCTAAACTTGTACTGACCATGACAAACAAGGTGATGAAGACCTTGTGTGATCAGTCCTGGGAGGGGACTGACCTCGGCACTATATTCTGGGTCTCTGAGGTATTGTTACAGCCTTTAGGTTCTGTATCACTCTGGTGGGTTTTGACTACATAAAGCAATCTGTTGGGCTTCACATTGTTCAATGATAACATTACACTCACTGAATTATAGGATCTCCTGTGGGACCACCCTGGAATCTTGTGATTTTGTCTATTTTATTACTGGGATATTGATAAATAGGATAATAAAATCTCTACTGCTGCTGGACGACTGTGTTCATCGTGCCCTGCTACTACTTACTAACCATTTGTAAACACATGGGTAGTGGCTCATAGAAAGAGAAGGATTTCCATACTTTGTTACATTTGTCATTTTGGTGGTGGGAGGGGCCGGCAGGGTGCTATACATAGCTTCCTAAAAACAGGAAGTTGTGGTACCACCCACATATGCTGCTGAGCCCCCATGAAGAACTGAAGTACGATGAATGAAAGGGGTGGGCCAGGAACATTAAAGTGACATTAAACCGTCATTTAAAAAAAAATATATTATTATGAGGCCAGGCTTGAATGAAATGACGTTTGTTTCTTGTTTAAACATTTTATTTTCCTCATTCTCTAGTGTCCCCAAACTGCTAACCCCACCCCACC